>NC_060121.1:305683385-305983385 GCF_021461395.2 Schistocerca americana
CCTTTCAATATCCTTGTACACTTTCTCTATCTGTTCATCTTCAGCTTGCGACGTCGGCATGTATACCTGAACTATCGCTGTCGGTGTTGGTCTGCTGTCGATTCTGATTAGAACAACTCAGTCACTGAACTGACTGCTAGCTGCTCAGAAAGAGAATGAATATTATTGGCTGCCAGTGGCTAGAGGAGGGGAATGCACAGAACAGCTGAAATTTGGGCTGCCTTCCTGCATGACACAGACTATAGGCCTAGTATAGGAGGCACCAGTGGCTAAAAATCCATAATCCAATTTCAAATAGATGAGGGACTGGTTTAAATGGAGGAGGATGGTCGATCCACTCCCCACATGGCACCGCATAAAACACTGAGGGAGCGAGTACAACGAGCTGCCAGGTAAGAAACGTGGGAAGACTACCAGAGGTTGCTATCAAATGCGAGTCCCAAAAATTTCGATGTGTCAACGAACAAAAGAAGGAATGGGCCGAGATGTAAGGATGGGGGAAGAAATTCCCACCACCACCATAAGTTCATACAAACAGCCTTGTCAGCAGAAAAGCTCCATGAATAAACATGATCCCAGGCACTGCTCAAGCAGACAGTTTAAATGAGAGCTGCAATAGATCGCAAAGTCATCAACGAAAAGAGAGCCTGAGATACCTGTTGGGAGACAATCCATAACAGAGTTAATGGCTATGGCAAATGAGATGATGCTGAGCACAGAACCCTGAGGCACCATAAAAGTGTCCGACAGAGCTGCCCACATGTACCTTAAAAACCCAGTCTTTTAAAAATTCCCAGACAAAAAGGGGGAGGCAACCCTGGAAGCCCCACTCGTACATAACACGGAGGGTACCCATCCTCCAGCGGGTGCCATACACCTTCTCCAAATCAAAAAACATGGCCACAGTTTGGCACTTTCACAAAAACAATGTTCGTAATACGAGTTGACAAGGTGGTGATCAACTGCAGAGTGGTGCCTGTGGAATCCACATTGGGCTTTAGGGGGGAGATTCCAAGACTCAAGCTATCACACCAGCCCACCATTAATCATATATTCTATCACCCTGCATATGCTACTGCTACTGGTGACAGAATACGGGTGTAGCTATGGGTATGACAATGGCCTCCTGCCAGTAACTGGGAAGTATGCCACCTGCCAAAATGTTGTTACAACTATGGAGCAGAAAGCATAGGCCCTCAGGAGATAGATGTTGCAACATCAGAATGTGAATGTCGTCCGGTCCTGATGCAGATGGCTGGGACAAAGAAAGTGGATGCTGAAGCTCCCTCATGGAAAAAGCAGTATTGTAAAATTCATGATTCTGGGAGGAAAAGATATCATACTTGGCACCGCTGCCCATATCATTTGGTAGTAGACATTTTTGAAATGTTTGCAAAATATCAAACCAAAGTATTAGAGGTATCAAGATGGTCTACAATAACACTGCTTTGGTCAAACTAGGAAGCAGGGAATGAACCACTGTTCCTAAACGCCAATGGAGATTACCCCAAACAGCAGAAGAGGGTGTAAAACTGTTAAAAGGGCTTTGGAAAGGAAGCCAACTAGGTTTTTGCCATCCCTGAAAATGTGTTGACACTGTGCACAAGACTGTGTACAAGGGATACAGTTTACCATTTTGGGATGGCGTTTATAAACACGGACAGCTCATCTCCGTATGCATATTGTGTTGTGACGTATCTCAGTCCACCTGTGAGGAAGAGGAACGAGGTATGGAAGATTCTGCAGCAGTAGGGATAGCGTTTGTAAGGTATTCTACCTCGTCATCAATGCAGGAATGTTGATCAAACATGGCTTGTGAGGAATAGAGCTGCCAGTAAGCTTCGGAGAATTGCCAGTTGGTTGAAAACACAGATGGGATAGGCGATAGCAAATGAATGACACAGGGGAATTGGTCGCTTGAGTGTGTGTCAAAGAGAACAGACCATTAGAGATGACAAGCAAGTTGAGCAGTACAGATCGAAGGTCCAAGTGGGAAAAAGAGTATGGAGTCAGAGAGAAATGTGGGTACCCATGTTCATTGAGTTGGATGAAGATATCCACTAAGAGAGAGCCTCTCAGACGGGTGTGGAGAGCTCCAAAGGGATGGTTGGCATTTAAGTCGCTGAGCAGCAACAAAGGAGGAGGAAGTTGTGCAATAAGTTGCAAAAAGTCTGCCCTGGAGACAGAGGAAGATGAGGGTGAGTAGATGTTGCAAAGAGAGAAGGTGATACTGAGAAGGGAAAGAGGGAGAGCAACAGTTTGAAGCTGGGTGTGGAAGGAAATGGTGTGACTATAGACATCATCCTCAATGAGCAACATGACTCTCTCATGAGACAGAGTCCTCACCTTGGGGTGTGACCAAAACTGACTGAAGTGAAGCGTAGGAGATGAAAGCGATTGTGAGGACGTAATTTTGTTTCCTGGAGACAAAACAACTGGACAGTACGGCAGTATGATCACAAGAGGAGCTGTAATTCAATCCTATTGGATCTGATGCCACGAATGTTCTATTGGAGAATAACCATATCCGATGATAGACAGGAGATGGGCCAAAAAAGGGGACAATCACGGCAGTGGCTTCCAAGTGCCATAATTCGAACACGCAGAACGACCAGGTTCAGAGGTTGGAGGATCCTGGTCCATCAGTTCCGCAGAGATGTCGGTACTTGCCTTCGGTTGGCCAACGAACTGGCTGTTGGCAAAGTACCCACGCAAAACCGAGATTGGCCAGGTGAGGGTATTGGGTTGTGACACAGCTGAAGAAGAATGCTGAGGTGGAGAAGGGGAAGATTGTCTACCTTTGTTCAACTTCTTAGAGCCTTGGCATCTGTCAGGCGCAGACCCAGACGTTAGCTGGCTAGATGTACGCAGAAAGTCATTGCGGGAGTACTCCTCTTTGGATTTCCTAACTTCTGTTTGTGAGGCATGTAATTTCACTAATTCAGGCAAAGGTTTATTGGTACAGTGTGCACCTGGAGCAGCTGAAGATGAGGGTGTGGCTACTGAGCTGGACAATTCCACAACCAATGCAGATAAAGTCACACATCTGCATAGCCATGTCCACCCTAGGTCGAGGTGTAGCAAGAACTGTACTGTAATTGCAAGAGTGTAGTGTACAAAGATTGTGGTAGTCAAAATTTTCCGAGCAATGTGAGTAGGAACCTTTGAAACTTCACCTGGATCTTCTGAATGCCTCTCTTTGAGGCAGGTTGGACAGTCACAGAAACAAAAATGCTGCATTTTCATAAGACTCACAGGTGTAGTTGTAGCGCTGACATTTATAGCAACTTGTGGGGTTCAGGATACATGGTCTGACATTAACTGCTTCATAGCCAGCTGTAATTTTTGACTGAAGTACCACTTATGGTCAAATGCGTGGAATAGGGTGCGGGTTGGCACTAATTCTTTATCAACTCTTTTCATGACATGGTGAGTTCAACCACTACCTTGACAGCAAGATAGGCTGTTATTTAAGCCTCGGTTAGGCTATCAAGCAGCTGAGTGTATATGACACCAGGGGAGAAATTCAGAGCACAGTCTACCTCTAATAGGATAGCTGTGGAGAAGCGTTGCATTAACCAGTTTCTGTGCGTGAAGAAGCTCTACCTGTCTCCAGAAGCAAGGTCCCATTATGCAACCAAGAATAGAACTTCACAGGACCGGCAAGGGCCTCTACAGTCTTCTGAATTAACAAATGGAAACCACCATGAAATTGTGACCATCTTCTGTGCATGACACCCCAAATTACAGGGTGCAGCCATGAGAGACATCAATTCTTTCATCTCAACCCATTTATGTTTCTGAGATGAGGAACTCTTTGCAGAAAAATCCCCATGCTTGCCAGCGTCTACAATGGTACGCTCCTTCCTGCTGGCGGCCCTCCTTAGGGAGGCTCACCCGCCTTAGGTGATTCACCACAACTCAGATCACACCTCCCAGATTCCAGACAGAAGGACCAATCGGCATAGAGGAAGGTACCACCTCAAGCAATCAACCCTCCCTGGGCTTGGCTTTACCAGAGGGTACATACAAACCCTACTTGTTGACCTGGGGTTGGAAATTACGCTTTACCCAGTCACCTTTTGCATGTCAAATGTATAGGCCAGCCTGCAGGAAAGCACAGTGGGAAAAAGAGGCTTCAGAGACTTAAAATGCCAAAGCAGAGGAAGAGTAAGAAGAGGACGGGCAGGGAAAGAACGATAGGTGACAGGACAAATCCATACACAGTTTTACCAAGAACTTCAGTTTGCCGAAGGAGGCATATGACTCGGTCCCCAAGCGAGGGAGGAAAAATATAGCAGGAGGATTCACACGCAGCACGGGGAGGAAAGTAGTGCTGCAAAGGCTGGGGGCCCCATTGTAGCCAAGCACATACCAAAGAGTGGTGAGCCCCATGGGGGAATAACAACTTGGGAGTCTGGTGGGTTAGCGTTCATCAGAGGCAGGGGTATCATCAGGAGTACCCCAGGGAAGAGTGATATAGGACCGTTGTTATTTTCTATATACATAAATGACCTGGCAGAAAGGAAAAGCAGCAGTCCAACTGTTTGCCAATGATGCTGTTGTGTATGGGAAGATGTCATTGTTGAGTGACTGTACAAGGATACAGGACAACTGATAAAATTTCTAGTTGGTGTGATGAATGGCAGCCACCTCTAAATGTAGAAAAATGTAAGCTAATGCAGATAAGTAGAAGAAACCAACCCATAATGTTCAAATACAGTATTTGTAGTGTACGGCTTGGCACCGTCACATCGATCAAATATCTACGAGTAATGTTGCAAAGCAATGTGAAATGGAATGAGCAAGTAAGGACTGTAGTAGGAAAAACGAATGGTTGACTTTGGTTCACCAGGAAAATTTTAGGAAAGTGTGGTTCATCTGTAAAGGAGACAGCATGTAAGATACTAATGTGACCCATTCTTGAGTACTGTTTAAGTGTTTCGGATCCATACCAACCAGTCTGGCTCACCAACATACCAACCAGTCTGGCTCACCAACATGTTACAACATAAATTTAAACTTGGGAACACTTCTCTAAAATCTACACAGAGTTATACTGAACACTGTTCTCATTCTATACTTCTGTGAAAGAAATGCTGTGTTCCTCAACGGCAAGTTACACCAGAATATTACGCCAGAAGCCAACAGCGAATGAAAAGTAGATTTTAGTTAATTTTTTGACATTTCCATCTCCAAAAACTGATATTATCTGTAATGCAAAAGTTGCACAGCTTTGATGTTTAAGAGGATCTGGAACATGTGACTTCTACTCCAGGTTCTTAACGACATCAACACTTCAGGCATAAATTTCGACTACTGTTTTTCATTTACTTATTTATTTATGGCTCTGAGCACTATGGGACTCAACTGCTGTGGTTATAAGTCCCCTACTTATTTATTTATGCTTGCGGATTATTCCCAATTAGTTTTTGGCTTGCGCAGTACAGAATTCCTTGTCATTCAGTGACAGTCCATTGAGTCAGCTATTAATTTCCAACAAAATTTATTCACTTTCAAGTATTAAAGTCTCTTCATTATGTTCCATTATAATACTTGCACAATCAAAAAATAAAACTATTTCTGTTCTTAGATACTTGATGGTAGCTCATTTACATACAACAAGAATGACTGCGACAAAATGTCTGTAGCACACTTTTTACTTGTTATTCCCGATTCTGAAGATTTTATTTCACTGTGTACACCCCCTGAATTTCTTAATGCGACACTCTGCATGCTTTTAGTTAGATGGGATGGAAACCAGCTACCAGTCAGATATTTTATACCATGATATTTGAGTAGCAGGGTACTGTAAACTGAACAATCAAAAGATTGTGACAATTCACAGGAAACACCAGCTGCCAAAATTTTGTATAATTTGATTTAAAAAACACATTATGTACAGAAAAGCTTTTCAAATTCAAATAAAGACCGAACATCTTTATTTTTGAGGGAGATATGTTACTGTTTCCTGTAAATCAGAGAGAGGTAAGCAATGGGATGGGTCAGTAACAATTAATGGCTGTCTTACTTCATTTCTTGTGAAAGAGTGACAATGGTATTGTCTGGAAATATCTCTTATGATATTGAATTCTTCCTTTTTTTTAGGTCATCAGTCTTTTGCCAAGTGGGCTACTGCGACTTCTCCTCATTTGCCAAGCTCTCACATTAGCCTTTCCATCCAATGTTTTCAATTATTAGTTGAATATATTACAATCTCTATCGACCTCTACTGTGTTTCCCCTCTACAGCCCCCTCTAGCACAATGGAAGTTATTCCCTGATGTTCTAACACATGCCTCCTCTTCTCCTCAATTTCTTGCCCGCCGATTCTGTGGATAAGCCCCACATTTCTTATCATATCAATCTGCCTAACTTCCAACATCCTTCTACAGGACCACATCTAATGTGCTTTGATTCTCTTCTTTTCTGGTTTTGCATATGTAACTCAATATATCACTTACGTGAGACGAATAGGATGTCTCAAGTCTAGTACAGAGCCAGCAGCCATTTCAGCTTTTCTACTGCTCACAGGTTGGCAACACATCAGTTTGGGATGATACTACCACATAATCAATGAGAAGGTGAGGCAATGAATCTCTAGAGCCGAAATAGGAACCATTCTCTTCTTCGCTGTTGTTGTAAATATTTCACCTTTTTTTAAAAAAATTATTCTCGAGTATGTCACGAATTACTAGGTTATGGTTAGACAACAATATTATGAAAAGGTCAGAGATTGCTACTCACCATATTGCAGAGATGGTGAGCCACAGACAGGCACAACAGAAAGACTACTAAACATGAGAGAGAGAGAGAGAGAGAGAGAGAGAGAGAGAGAGAGAGAGAGAGAGAGAGAACCACTGTCTTTGGCTGCCAGACTGTGTGTATGTTGGTCTATTTTACTACTTTATCCATTAAATTCTCCACATCAATCTTCTGAGATAATTCCAGCAAGCAGTTACTAAACACGTGACAACCCAAATGCTATAATTTATTAATTGGCCATTTCCTTAAATAATTACTCCTCACATTTGGCTTCACCCAGAAATCCTAAAGGCTTTTAGTGCATTAAATACTGACCCAAAAATAGTGTATACAAAACAAGAAATCTATTACAAGAGCCTCCTCTCAGCTTACTGGTTGAAAGGGGCACAGGAAAGAATGATATATGTTACTTAACCGAATTTTTACTTTTTGGCAGTTCCATAATTTGTATAATACCTGCAACTTTGGAGTCAGTCAAAAGATTCAGCACGAGTGCCCCAGCATTCAATATACGCAAAATAATGGTTCATACTGCAAATATTTCTTATTCATTATAAGAAGTATACTGTCTGTGGCAGGAAATATTCAACAATAAATCTGAATACATAGTATGTGCTGACAATGTGTGTTGTTCTGATAGGTGTTGGTATTTGATTTCTCCCGTGGAGAAAAAAATCTGCTAGAGTTTCTAAGGGTTCATTTACTCCAAGTGCAATGGAAGAAATAAACGCTCAGCTACACAATAGTGTCAGCACAAGGATATGCCCTCACCAAGGTGCTGCAGGTAGCACGTGTTATACAATGCTGAATGCCCATTCTTCTCCTCTATTATAGACATGGAATTCTTGTGAAAGTTTGCACTTCTTTTATGAGGACCAAAATGAGAAAATTACTTCCGGAGGGCACGATAAATAATCAGGGGGTTTTAAAACATATTTTAACTTATCTATGCCAGAAAAATTTCTAAAATTAACATCTACATAGGCCTACTATCTCACAGATAGAATATCAAATAGGAGGTTTTGGTTGCCCACCAACAGCAAAATAATTTACAGTAGCCCAATGTTTTTGGGTTGTGTACTTCAGAGCTTGTCTATTTAGTTCGTATCATCCACATATTCTCCAAACGGGCATGAACAGCAGTGTGGTGAAACTGTTTGTCATGTAGTTCATGAAGGATTCCCCAGCAAACAAATTTTCTTCTGCCATCCTAAGATTGATAGCTACTTTTCTCAGAAAACAACATTTTTCAGATAATCCTTATTCTTATTCCATTCTCAATGGAACTTAGTCTTTCATAAAGCTAACACCTTAAGCATAAGACTGCTATAGCAACAATCTCAGTCATGTTACCATGGAATAGACCTATAGTTCCATTGGCGGGCTGGGCGTGGCAGCTTCAAGGGCCTACCACAACCAAAAACATAACACAATTTTGTAAACATCTCTATGGCAACACCTCAGTGTTGTAAGAACTCTGTATACGGCTGCTGTTTTCGCATACAGCCATTAACACTCTGCAGTTAAAAGCTGGCAACAGTGGTGCGGGCTGTCACGGTTCTACTTACACTGTCTTGATATAATATAGCCTATGCCTAATACAGATATCAACAATAAAGTAATAGAGAACATGATGTTCAAGAAAATGAGGCAATTTTATGAAGAACAACTGAAGGGCACAGGTTATTTGCACAGAACACACTTAGATGAACACAAGAATTGAGAGTCTTCCACGCTATATGCCAGACGAAATTATATATTCGGCAAGCACTGCTACTATCTGAGAGTAAAAATTTATTACTGAATGAAAGTTAGAAATGCAACAGGACCAACGTATAGGAGAGTCATTTTGTCATTCCATGGAGCATGTAAAAATAGCAATCTTCTCAGACACTCATAAAAAAGGATTGGATACCATTCTTGAATCGACCTTGTCACAAAGATACATGTACAACTGATGCCTTACAGTATCACCTTCAACAACGTACTATTCGGAGGCTCTATCACGTGCTATGTTAACTAACCAGTCGTACACAATAAACCTCTTATAGTGACTATCCTCCCATCCAACTGTAGGCTTATTTTGTACAGAATATGCAAATCCAAAAACATTAGTCACAAATAGGTTCCACAAGCTGTATCCGTTCACATATTTCTCTAGTTTTCTGCCACTAATGGTAATGACCATTGAAGTATAATTAGCATGTACATGGTTACAATTTTTACACAGGAAATCAGTGAGTCATATGTCACTCATTTTAATTCATACTACATGTTTGTTGAAAACAAAGAGGGTGAGAAAGACTAAAGTACAGATTACACCGAATTCAAGCAATGCCTCTATTAATAGAAAGACCAATTTTGCATCTAGGGATAGTTGGCAATTTGTTGGTCATGAATTACTGTCCAAATTACATACAAGGCAATGGAAGGTTTACAACAAGCCTTCTCAATGACAGTTACATTACAATGTAAAGTCTCTTAATTATCAAAATTATCAAGTCCCGCCCGCTTCTCTAGTCAGCACGGGTATGAATTACTTTGATGATGATACACATAACCATTGCTATACAATAAAAAATTAAATAATAGATTGATCATTCTCAGTACCATAACTGAACTGCACACAGAATCATTTCTATTCAAAGACATTAAGTTCTTTTTCTAAAAGGAGTAAGGAAAAGTGAGTACAAATACCAATGCCACACCCACTTATGGGCAGTACAATGGGAAAAAAATGTTAAATGAACTTTAACAAGCTAGATTTTCTTCCCCATACATTATCAAAGTGGACATAAAATTGAATTTACTGATAGGCCTAAGCTAGTAATCCAGGTAAAGACATGAGAAAAATGGTAAGTACACTTTAATATTTGTGTCTACGGGAACAAAGTACTTGTCACACAACTGCACAAACATTACGCTGACATTAGCTCCTACCAGTCAATACCTCCACTTCACAATCACCAAATGCCATGACTTTATTATAATGTAAACAATGGAAAAATCTCCTGGGTTAACAAGCTCTCACTACTGGGACGATTAAAACATGCAGTTAGCAAATAAAAAAGGTAATAATAATTAGAATACGATACACTTACAAGCTGGAATTCGCTTCTTCTATCGTAGGCATGCCTTATTCCAGCGTCCTTCCACAAGTTACTTAGGGACGATGCGTACTGTAAAAACAATCTAGCATCTAGAATCATGCTGTTTTCGAAACTCAAGACGTGTTTTCCACTTTCACTGTTTTCTGGCCTTTCCCATGGAATTTGTAATTTGTCTCTCGCATCAACTAAAACTTTCATACCTTTCACAATGTTAAGATATATCACTTGTTGATATTCTTTAATAAGTTCAGGTTCGAACTTTACCCCATGGATGATCCGCATTTGTTTAAGAAAAGTTGACTTCCCACTTTCACCAGCACCTAACAGCAGCAGCTTCACTTGCCGTCGGAACGTCTGCTTGTCTTTTTCAATAAGTCTGTCAATTTCTTGGCTCTTGTGTCGCTGTTCTATTTCTTCAGGACTAAATTTAAACTGCAGACAGCAAGCACACGACCGCACACCGGCCGCCATCTTGCCTAACACTGTTACTCAACAGATCACCCAGCATTCACAGAAACTGTTTAGCTTCATGACGTCATAAGACCGACGTATCATTGGACGCCAAACGCCCAGTGTCAATGAATAGCGAATTGTTGTGGTGAAATTATAATAATTTCACTTAACAACGAAAGCGCTGACGCCCAAACTTCAACGTCAATGAAAATAACCAAAGCCTATATGTTAGTTAATTATAATAGACATAAAAGAATTAAAACACAACGCTTTCTGTGGAACATCATCCCCACACGGCAAACTGACATGGTATTTACGCTTATTTTATTGTTCGAAAATGGTATTCATGTTTCATCTTTACCATTCGCAACTATCATAAATTCTGACTTTCAGATGAGCGTAAAGTTGTAATTGTGACAGCTGAAGCACTAACAGAATGGGGATTATTTCTCCTTATGAAATAATTTCCTATAACAATGGTAAGAATTTGACTAAACATTTCAAAACGTAAGTCGATAAATTCACGATATTGCTGTTATGGTACGACAAAAACTTATTATTAGTTACCTCCTGTTACGAGAAACAAATTCTCATAAAGGAATCATGACGACAACACGCAAAAAATATCCTTCGCGTCAACCGCATTACGTAAAATGATTAACTTCGTATGAGCTCTTTTTATGCAGCATACAATAAAAGATTAATCTTTTAGCTAGAAATAATAATAATAATGTTGATGAAGCTGTGTATTTACGCAGGGCATGAGCAAGGTTTTTCACGTGGATTCAGTGAGTAATACTTAAACTCTTGTTACCGGTACTGCTGAACTTCCGCCTTTGGATAAAATATTCCTGCTACAGGAAAACAAATTTTCAAATAAAATAACTGCAATTAATTTTACTCTCGATGGATTAGCAATAAGTATGGTAAGCTATTGGGTGATGGTGGGGAAGGAGAGTAGAGCAGATCATTCGTCAAAATTTTCGTTTAATCATTCAATTACATTTCAGTCTTCTGCTGCGCAGCTTCGTGTCAGGACTGATTAAACTATATCGCAGATTAAATTAATACCTCACTGGAATTTGTGTCAGCTATAGACTAGTGGAATTAAAGTCACCCATGATGTCAGCTGATGGATCTTGTCAAAAATCACCCTCTAGGACGATGCCTTAAATGCATCGTTATTGGAATCTATTGAGTACTATGCCTTTGGCAATAGTTTAACCTCTAAGTCTCTGTGTCCCCTGTAGGAGACAAAGAACATATACTATTAAAAAAATTGTGGTGACAAAATTCAAGCATTGTTCAGAGTGTTAGCCATTTCAACGCGTAAACGGAAGGTGGCAGAACATGCTGGAACTGAAACAAGCCACGCAGATTGCCTTCTGTTTGCTCTACGGCAGTGCCAAAATGGCTGACAGAAGAGGAAGGCATTTTGTCGGTGCTCAAGCATGTAAGTAGTTTTTATCAGTCATAGTTCACTAATTAAGACGATAATTTCAATGCAGTTACAGTGTTTAATATTCAAACTAAAAACATTACAGTAAAATAACATAAAAATAAGTTTTGCATATACATACCATGCTGCAAATTTTGGATGTCCCATGGAGGGGACAATTGGACTCAGCACTATAAAAAGTCATGTTTATTTTTCTTGGATTAGAAACGTATTGGCCGAGGTTTCTTGCATTTTCATTCTACTTTGTAACAGGTTTTCATCATAAAGCTTAGAACAATTCTAAAATGTAAGCAAGCAGTTAAAATTTTGCGAAATTTTTAAAATTTCTGAAAATTTAGTGTTCTTCTTTCCTTTAAAATTAGAAATAATTTGAGGCTTTTGTTAGTGAAGTTTTAAATGAAGATGATAGTGAGATAGGAGTCTCTGATGACAACGATGATACAGGTGGAGATTTTGAGGTCACTGATACCGCTCTCAGGAATGAAAATATAGATAGCAGGGAAGGAGAGGAAGATGGACAAGAAAAGTATGGTAATTCCACAGCTTCTAAACCATTCTACCAATATAAGGACATTCTGGAAGAAAACTTTAAACTTTGCTCCACTCCCAGCCGCACTTGAATACAAGCAACCAGTGATAATTCACACGTATTTCAAACCTCAACAATATGCGAATAAATATCTCCTTGAATATATCTTTGTTACACTGACTGACTGTAGTAACTGAAGATATTTAAAAGAAACTCGTAAACCTCTAAAGTGTGTACTTGTAGAAACGGAAAAGATTATTCTGCAACAATAATGGTGTCATTTCTCAAATATCCCAGGATTAGGATGTATTGAGGCAATAAAACTAGAGTTAAGGGCTACTGCAGAAAATATCTGCCATGGCAGGTATTTCTTCATAAGGAAGCACCTCAAACTTATTTATGACAATGAAGTTTGCACAAACCAACAAAGAAAGGAACAAGTTCCGAAAACCCATTTATCAGTTTGATCTGAATGGATGTAGATTAAATCAAAGACGTCCAAAAGTTGGAGTGGGTGAGCAGATGATTTCTTTCTGGAGCTATATATCAGTGTGGCAGGTTATCAAAACAAAAAATACCCCTGTGGTTTAAAGAATTTTGTCTTAGCTGCCCCTGAAGAACAACAACTGAATCTCCTTATTCATCAAGGAGAAGGTGATCTGACTTTAGGTGACGACCATTATAAAAATTTTAAAGTGTGTCGAAGAGCGGTTTTAAAACTTTCAGAAACTCCATGTATAACAATATATGTGGATAGATACTTTATGTCTGAACTTCTGTTGAATATGCTACACAGTGAAACTGAGTGTCAGGGTATTCCATAAAAGTAAAATTCTTCAACTATCAAAAGACATGTGCAACAAAGAGATTCTGAAAATAGAACGGAGTTCAGTGTATCTGTTGGACAGAAATGATGGTTTGATAATCGGGGCAATGACATCCAGCAAGGAAGGAGGGAAGGAGTCAATCATGTTGGCAAGTGCCAGTGCTGGTACCAAAAAAAAAAAAAAAAAAAAAAAAAAAAAAAAAAAAAAAAAAAAAATTACAAAGAAGTAAAAGGTACTCATATCATAAAAGCATACATCACAAGTATGGGCAGTGTTGACTTCTTGGATAGGCTGATTAGTCTGTATAGAATAACAGCAAGAAGAAGGAAATGGACTCTACAAGTGATTATGAATTTCATCAATTTTGCAATCTTTGCTTCATAGATAGAGTAAAGATGTGACCAGAACCCCTAAAAGCCCCCAACCAAGAAATTTTAGTCTGTCTAAAGTTGAGAGGAATATATGAAGAATCTCTCTGCCATACTGTCCAAAACGATTTGTCATCCAAGGCTGATTCAAGCTGTGAACCTCCAGCACCAAAAGACTACACAGATGGAAGACCATAGTTCCTCAATCATTAGATATTCTATGAGAAATGTATGGTTTACATCTCTCACAATTCCCCAAACGTGTCACCAGAAACGGCTGTCATTTTACAGAATGTTCACCACACATATGTTGTTGTATCTGCAAAGTGTTATTGTGTTTGCAAGACGCACACGACTGTTTCAAACTGTATCAGGAGCTTTGATAATGGTTGGTTCAAAACGTGAAAAAGTTATGTTACACATACTCAGTCCAGAATTATGGACTTAAGTCTTTGATTTAAGTAATGCTATTTTAGTTACATGTCAAAAATTTTTGTAACTAGATCTTTGTCTCTATGTATGAGTATAGGAAGGGAACTCCACTCAAATATCCATGGAACACTTTATTTGGTGTACAGTCAGTTTATACTATCATTAACAAAGTAAATAAAGGGAAAGTAACATAAAGTGTAGTATTACGAGGGCAGTTCAATAAGTAATGCAACACATTTTTTTTCTCGGCCAATTTTGGTTGAAAAAACCGGGAATTTCTTGTGGAATATTTTCAAACATTCCCGCTTCGTCTCGTATAGTTTCATTGACTTCCGACAGGTGGCAGCACTGTACGGAGCTGTTAAAATGGCGTCTGTAACGGATGTGCGTTGCAAACAACGGGCAGTGATCGAGTTTCTTTTGGCGGAAAACCAGGGCATCTCAGATATTCATAGACGCTTGCAGAATGTCTACGGTGATCTGGCAGTGGACAAAAGCACGGTGAGTCGTTGGGCAAAGCCTGTGTCATCATCGCTGCAAGGTCAAGCAAGACTGTCTGATCTCCCGCGTGCGGGCCGGCCGTGCACAGCTGTGACTCCTGCAATGGCGGAGTGTCCGAACACACTCGTTCGAGATGATCGACGGATCACCATCAAACAACTCAGTGCTCAACTTGACATCTCTGTTGGTAGTGCTGTCACAATTGTTCACCAGTTGGGATATTCAAAGGTTTGTTCCCGCTGGGTCCCTCGTTGTCTAACCGAACACCATAAAGAGCAAAGGAGAACCATCTGTGCAGAATTGCTTGCTCGTAATGTGGCTGAGGGTGACAATTTCTTGTCAAAGATTGTTACAGACGATGAAACATGGGTTCATCACTTCGAACCTGAAACAAAACGGCAATCAATGGAGTGGCGCCACACCCACTCCCCTACCAAGAAAAAGTTTAAAGCCATACCCTCAGTCGGTAAAGTCATGGTTACAGTCTTCTGGGACGCTGAAGGGGTTATTCTGTTCGATGTCCTTCCCCATGGTCAAACGATCAACTCTGAAGTGTATTGTGCTACTCTTCAGAAATTGAAGAAACGACTTCAGCGTGTTCATAGGCACAAAAATCTGAACGAACTTCTCCTTCTTCATGACAACGCAAGACCTCACACAAGTCTTTGCACCCGAGAGGAGCTCATAAAACTTCAGTGGACTGTTCTTCCTCATGCACCCTACAGCCCCGATCTCGCACCGTCGGATGATGAAGGAGTTATTGATGCAGTACGACGTTGGCTCCGACATCGACCAGCGGAATGGTACCGTGCAGGCATACAGGCCCTCATTTCAAGGTGGCGTAAGGCCGTAGCACTGAATGGAGATTACGTTGAAAAATAGTGTTGTGTAGCTAAAAGACTGGGGAATAACCTGGTATATTTCAATGCTGAATAAACAACCCCTGTTTCAGAAAAAAATGTGTTGCATTACTTATTGAACTGCCCTCGTAAATATAATGCCCATACTGAGTATTGTGGTACCTAATGTCCTGATGTCTCCTATTGGGGACATAAGTTGTTATAAACAGTAAAGAGGTAGGATTCATTAAAATCATTTATGAAGCATTTTTAGAAAATTATTACTCATAAAATAAAACAAAATACAAACACACTGAAAAAAAATCCCCAAGACTGAGGAGGCTAATTGCAAATAGGAAGATAGAATTGATAACAACTGATATTTTGAGATTTTACACAACAGATAATTTTAGAGTATTATTCAAAAACATATATAGTGCCATTAATTTTAGCTTCTGCATCATGTACTGAGCTTTTTAGCTGTCTATTGAACTCAGGCACCCCTTATTCACATTTGCTCTGTTCCTAACACTATCAGGTAAATTTTAGATATTGCTCTCATGTAAATTGTCTTTCTCTTCTTCATCCTTGTGGTCACTGACAGTAGTGTATCGATGGGCACACAAGTGCAGATAATGATCTACGTCAAGGTCACTGCACCCGACTCTCAGGAAATTGTGAGTGGTAAATTCAAGGTCACAATTTAATTTATACTTGTCATGTGACAAGACAACCCCCTACCCGTTTGCCCACACCAGTTGTATTACATGAAATAGGTGAGAAAATGAAGGTCACCCAGCCACAGAAGCTCACTTTCATGGCCACCCTTTCCCCATTGATCTAAGCCAATAGGAGGCTTAAAATGGCAGGAATGTAAACCCCTCTCCATTTTCCTTTCTCTCAATCACTAATTATGCAAGTCTTGTCATTTGAGCTCTCGCTACACTGTAGTGAAAGGATCACCACGAATTGCCAGCAGCAGAGTTATGCTACTTAAAAAATCCATCAAATATTATCTTAATTTATGGTCCATAATGAGGTAAGACATTTTGATATTACAGTGTGTGACTAAATATTTCGGGGATGTTATGACATTTTCTCTAAGCACTCTAACATATGATCACATACTATTGCTGTTTACAATTTAGGAGCAGTTACTACATTTACTAGTGTGTCCCCCCTCCCTGATATTTTAATATCCACTTTTCAAGATAGTAAGCCAATGTCATACAAAAATATAGAACCTGTAATGTTTAGCAGTTATCACAGAGCATTATTAAACCAAATAAACTCTTTGTATGTTTCACTGTAAGGAACTCACACTAGAACATTAAAAAATACTGACATCATAGTGCTTTAAAAACAATAATGGCACTATAATGCTGCCTTATGGGAGTCAGAGACTGTAGGATTATAGTAGACTCGTAAATAATATGGAAAATCCAAATATACATACACATGCATGATATTGATACATTACCCTCAAACCCCTGCAACCAAAACCAACATTGGATAGGAATGGTAGAGACATGCACTTTATTTAAAATAAACTAAAAGTGTGTGGTGGAGTCCTGGATGTAATCGTCTTTGTGATCATGTGAGACTCTTCAGATAGCCATCTCAGGACCCAATGCTGCAACTGCTCACTGCTGCTGGACACTGACCACCCATGTCAGAAGCTGCAGCGTTGATAAGAGTCAGCAGATCACGACCAGAAGATCGCAGACATCACATGCTGACCAGCAACCATCAGAATCACACACATGCCTGAAAGATAATACTATTGGAGAGTGACAGAGATGGAGACGGTCTCTAGGCCACCATTTGTTGCATCAGCAAGTGCCTCAGTGACTGCTAGAGGTGAACCATCCATGAATTACAGGGCCCAAATGAACAGTTGACTAAAGTGAACAAAAAGACCAAGGGGCAACTTCAAAGGAACAAACGTTCCCGTTCGTTATGGTTATTGTCAGTATAGTTTTCAGGAGCGGTCATTCACCATTCTGTTTGGTCAGCTGGTCTCGTTCCTGGGAATAGTCTTTCACTGTTCACTATGGCTGGTCTTGTTCCTGCCTTGATCTCGTTCAGGTAGTCTCATGCCTTGATCCAATTCCTCCATTCCTCATCCCCATTTCAGTCTCATTTGGCCTGCTTTGTTGTTTTTTGTGTAGTGACTAATTTCTTGTTCCATTTTAAATTTCTTATAATTAATTGTTATGTACAATATTAGTTTTATGTAATACATACTGCGTGATTGTAATTAAAGTTCCAGTTTCAAAATGCCATAAGAAAAGAACCACTGCGCAGAATGTTGTCACCACTGAACGGAAGAAGAATGGGGAAACGTCGTGGAAACAAAAAAAATTAATGAAAGTTTTACCACTAGATGACGCCGTAAGCGACAAATATGCAAAATAAAGACGTGGAGTATACGACAGTCCCTCAGCTTATGTCTGAACTGTTCGGCATGACTATCTCAAGGCATGATTGCAAACTGCTGGTAAAGCTCTCTTACAAGAAGGTGACTTGGCAGCAGTAGCTCTACAGAAGTTCCCGACATACAAAGAAATGAAAATAGACATTTCTCTGTTGCCTGCCATGAGTATAGAGTAAGTGCTTGCGAAATTCGAAAAGGCAGGTTCTTTTCAATTACAGTGTGTCAGAAGACAGAAAACAGTTGATTTGATGTTAGCAGAAGCTTCGATTAAAAGAAAATGTACGAATATTTTTCACTGTACTTCAGGGACATTGCAGCTTCTTATCAACATCTCCACAAAGGACAGCAATTCTCGAAGAAATAGTACGAAAACGACTGCCCCATTCAGTGACTACATGATGGAATTTCCCGTCAAGGAGTGTCAGTACAGAGCTGTAATTGAATGTTATTCTTGTTTGGTAGCAGAGAAACTTTGACAGAACGCTCTGTTATTTATGGAGGAGAAGAGTTCAAAAGTATATGTGGAGCTTTAAGCTTGCTCGATTACGTAATAGATAATAATTTTTGTGATACATTGAGCGAAACTGTGAAACTCTTGAAAGCGGTAATTACAATTACAACGACCACGTCAAAAGCGTTGTTGTTCATCACCGAATCACATCAAAACCTTCTTGCAGAATACCGAGAAATACTATCAGCACTCTCAAAGCCCCCTGTTTAGGTATTCCTGAATTTGCAAGTATAGGACTATAGGAAAGAATAACGTATCTCTTGTACAAGTGTTCATCACTACATCAAAATGCAGATATATAATCGGACAATGTTAACACCGGTTCTGCTGAAAAAGGTTAGTAAAGCAGCCTACTGTTTTTTGCTGACAATGAGTAGCAGTTCATTTTAATTTCTTTTGTTCTGCAAAGTAGTATTTTATTCTGTGTACATGTTTTGGTGTTATTACGAGTAGATTCTGCAGTGACATGAGCGAGCGATTTGTTTACACCAGGCATTACACAAACATAGTAAGTACCCTAATTTTCTCTCCTTTGTCAATGTATTTCTTGGCGTGCAAAGTGCACCACCGTCTTTTTTGGTCACGAGTCGCCACTGCTTTTTATATTGGAAGAGTTTATTTTCCTGTATAATGCACTGTGGTAATTCTGAAATATTACAAGTCCTGTATTTTCGTGTGTCTTTGGATTAAGATTTTGAAAATTGGGTATTTGCAGTACTGGACTGGGAAAATAGACCAGAAATGTTACAAATTGCCTCAAAATTGTCAATAGCAATGGGAACTGGTCATACAATGGAGTGCTTACAAAAATGCCATTACGTCATTAAATTATAGTAATTCAGCCAATAGGATAATAGTGCACCTTCAAATTCCTCACATTTTTTTACTTACATATGGTAAGTTTCTTACGAGATTTTGGATCATAAATTAAGGTAATATTTCCTGTCATTTTTAAGTAGGATAACTCAGCTGGTTTCATGTCATGACGATCCTTTCACTACGGTGTACAGAGCCCAAATGACGAAACTCGTACAAATGGACTAGTGAGGGAATGGAGAGGGGAGGGGCTTGATCTTCCCGCCATTTTAAAGTCATCCTGTTGGCCTAGCTCAGTGGGATGAAGGTGGTCTTGAAAGTGAACTCATATGCTGGCAGTAGGTGGAAGGGGGAAGGGTGTTGTTATCTTGACACGTGAGAGACACAGGGTTACATCGTAAACCTGTATTTACCGCACGCATTTGCTCCCGAGGCGTTGGCGATGACATTGACTTAGATAATTATCTGTCCTTGTATGCCCTTTGATACCCACTATCATTTTAATTATCTACTGTCGGAATCATCATTAGAACTAGCAGGCGTATCATGAACACTAGCATCAACCTTTATTTCCAGCTGCATTCTCACTCCAAGTATTATGAGGTAAACTATTATTAAGAAAAGTTGGTCGATTCAAGAGTTCGAGGGCAAGTTATTAAGAAAAAGCGATCTCTGCTGAAACACTCCACCTAGCGATGATATTAGTGATTAATGCGTATGCTTTCAAACCCAATCAGTGAGAGCTTATAGAAGCAAAACATGTGCCACTTTCAAAGAAGTAACCAACCTCACGCTTAATCCCTATGGGCAGTACGCTAAACCACAGATGAGGGCCTAACAACATGTTCACAGCAGTCGTCGGTATTCGGCTAACTGAGCAAGCTTTCAGGACCAACTCAAACTTTCCTTTTAATGTTTCCGACTCTGATTTCCGAGCAGTGCTATCAGAGGATCTCCTACTGGGTATGTGGGGACAGAGACAAAGGGCGAATGGAGTCGGTTAAGTTCTCGGTTTGCCCTGTCATGAGGGATATATACTGATGAACCAAAATATTACGACCCCCTGCTTAATAACGTGATGGCCCTCCTCTTGAATGCAGTGCAAGAGAGATTCCACATGCCAGCTATTTCATAAGTTCGTTGGCTGGTACCAGATGACTACACACCGGTCAAGGAATTTCTGTAAATTAGAAGCTGGTGGCGCCCAGGAGCGAAGCTGGGCCCCAATGGCTTCCCACATGTGTCCCATTGGAGTCTGATAAGGCCAATTTGGTGCTAATAAATCATCGTTTGTTGACTATCTGGCTCCCGAAACCACTGTGGTACTACCCTGGCCTAGTGATATGGACAGTTATCCTGCTGGAATATGACTTCCTACTGGGGAAGACACCAAGCATAAAAAGATGCAGTGATGTTCAGGTAGTCCACAGCTGTTAAGATGCATTCGATTACTACCATAGGTCCACGGAAACCCAGGTGAATGTTCCCCATAGCATATGAGTAATACTGCCTCCATACACCTGCATTCCATAGTGTGGTGTATGTTGCCCAAACACCCTTTCGCCTAGATGGCGGCGAGTACAGACACGACCATCGACCTGGTGTAGCAATGAATGTGTGTAATTCGACCAGGTGATACGTTTCCACTGAGCCACCGCCTAGTCTCGACGATCATTTGCCTGCTGCAATCATAACTGGTAATGCAATTGGGTCTACATGGAAACATGTAGAGGTAAAGTGCTCCAGGGTCTCAGTTCAACAATATGTGCAGAACAGTGTGGTTCGAAACTCTGTTGTTCAGATGTGCCACAGATCGCCTCTCATCTTGATTGACAGAGCAGGAAAATCTCCGACCTCCGTTTCCGAGATGCACGTCCCTAGGTGCTGGGCCATAACAATCTGCTCTTTGTCAAAGTCGTTTATGTCAGTGAATTTCACCATTCACTTCTCGTATCATTTCAATACAATGCTTCAGCCAAATGCCTGTATGGTACCTACTGTAAGATCATGGACGATTACCTTCCCCAAACGTGTCGAATGAGAGCTGTAGGTATGTGAATACCAGTATGTATTAAATATGTTCTGGTGACGTGTGTTGTGCAGTTGGTGATGGATGCATAACTCATAAATACATTCTAAGACAAAAAAAAAGCAACAACGTCTCACCACGAAGGAATTGTCCTAATGGGACGAAAATCAGTAAACGTAATGTATATGTACAGAAAAACGAACGATTGTTTGTTTTGCGGTCTTCAGTCCAAAGACTGGTTTGACGCAGCTCTCCGTGCTACTCTATCATGTGCAAGCCTCTACATCTCCAAATAACTACTGAAACCTACATCCTTCTGAATCTCTTTAGCGTATTCATGTCTTGGTCTCCCTCTACGATATTTACCCTCCACACTTCCCTACAATACTAAATTGGTGATTCCTTGATGCCTCAGAATGTGTCCTACCAACCGACCCCTTCTTCTAGTCAGGTTGTACCACAAATTCCTTTTCTCACCAATTCTATTCAGTACCTCCTCTTTAGTTAACAAATAATTACAATTAAGGAAGAAATAGTTTATTCCAGGTAAAGAACTTCCCACAATGTTGTTGTTGTTGTGGTCTTCAGTCCTGAGACTGGTTTGATGCAGCTCTCCATGCTACTCTATCCTGTGCAAGCTTTTTCATCTCCCAGTACCTACTGCAACCTACATCCTTCTGAATCTGTTTAGTGTATTCATCTCTTGGTCTCCCTCTACGATTTTTACCCTCCACGCTGCCCTCCAATACTAAATTGGTGATCCCTTGATGCCTCAGAACATGTCCTACCAACCGATCCCTTCTTCTGGTCAAGTTGTGCCACAAACTTCTCTTCTCCCCAATCCTATTCAATACTTCCTTATTAGTTATGTGATCTACCCATCTAATCTTCAGCATTCTTCTGTAGCACCACATTTCGAAAGCTTCTATTCTCTTCTTGTCCAAACTATTTATCGTCCATGTTTCACTTCCATACATGGCTACACTCCATACGAATACTTTCAGAAATGACTTCCTGACACTTAAATCAATACTGGATGTTAACAAATTTCTCTTCTTCAGAAACGCTTTCCTTGCCATTGCCAGCCTACATTTTATATCCTCTCTACTTCGACCATCATCAGTTATTTTGCTCCCCAAATAGCAAAACTCCTTTACTACTTTAAGTGCCTCATTTCCTAATCTAATTCCCTCAGCATCACCTGACTTAATTAGACTACATTCCATTATCCTTGTTTTGCTTTTGTTGATGTTCATCTTATATCCTCCTTTCAAGACACTGTCCATTCCATTCAACTGCTCTTCCAAGTCCTTTGCTGTCTCTGACAGAATTACAATGTCATCGGCGAACCTCAAAGTTTTTATTTCTTCTCCATGAATTTTAATACCTACTCCGAATTTTTCTTTTGTTTCCTTTACTGCTTGCTCAATATACAGATTGAACAACATCGGGGAGAGGCTACAACCCTGTCTTACTCCCTTCCCAACCACTGCTTCCCTTTCATGTCCCTCGACTCTTATAACTGCCATCTGGTTTCTGTACAAATTGTAAATAGCCTTTCGCTCCCTGTATTTTACCCCTGCCCACCTTTAGAATTTGAAAGAGAGTATTCCAGTCAACATTGTCAAAAGCTTTCTCTAAGTCTACAAATGCTAGAAACGTAGGTTTGCCTTTCCTTAATCGTTCTTCTAAGATAAGTCGTAAGGTCAGTATTGCCTCACGTGTTTCAGTGTTTCTACGGAATCCAAACTGATCTTCCCCGAGGTTGGCTTCTACTAGTTTTTCCATTCGTCTGTAAAGAATTCGTGTTAGTATTTTGCAGCTGTGACTTATTAAGCTGATCGTTCGGTAATTTTCACATCTGTCAACACCTGCTTTCTTTGGGATTGGAATTATTATATTCTTCTTGAAGTCTGAGGGTATTTCGCCTGTTTCATACATCTTGCTCACCAGATGGTAGAGTTTTGTCAGGACTGGCTCTCCCACGGCCATCAGTAGTTCCAATGGAATATTGTCTACTCCGGGGGCCTTGTTTCGACTCAGGTCTTTCAGAGCTCTGTCAAACTCTTCACGCAGTATCATATCTCCCATTTCATCTTCATCTACATCCTCTTCCATTTCCATAATATTGTCCTCAAGTACATCGCCCTTGTATAGACCCTCTATATACTCCTTCCACCTTTCTGCTTTCCCTTCTTTGCTTAGAACTGGGTTTCCATTTGAGCTCTTGATATTCATACAAGTCGTTCTCTTATCTCCAAAGGTCTCTTTAATTTTCCTGTAGGCGGTATCTATCTTACCCCTAGTGAGATAGGCCTCTACATCCTTACATTTGTCCTCTAGCCATCCCTGCTTAGCCATTTTGCACTTCCTGTCGATCTCATTTTTGAGACGTTTGTATTCCTTTTTGCCTGTTTCACTTACTGCATTTTTATATTTTCTCCTTTCATCAATTAAATTCAATATTTCTTCTGTTACCCAAGGATTCCCACAATGAGCAAGTCAATAATGTGTTGGTTCACCTCTGGCCCTTATGCAAGCAGTTATCCGATTTGGCACTGACTGTCAGAGTTGTTGGACTTTCGCCTGAGGGATAGCGTGCCAAATTCTGTCTAATTGGCGCGTTTGATCGTCAAAATCCGGAAGTGGTAAGAGGGCCCTGTCCATAATGCTCCAAACGTTCCAATTGCGGAGAAATCCGGCGACCATGCTGGCCAAGGTAGGGTTTGTCAAGTACGAAAACGAGCCATAGAAACTCTCGCCGTGTGCGAGTGGCCATTATCTTGCTTAAATGTAAGCCCAGGATAATTTTCCACAAGGTCAACAAAACGGGGCATAGAGTATCACCGACGTACCGCTGTGATGTAAGAGTGCAGCAGATGACAACCAAAGCGGTCCTGCTATGAAATAAAATGGGACCCGAGACCATTGCTTCTTATTGTGGGGCGGTATGGCGGGAGACAGTCAGGTTGTTATCCCACCGCTGTCCAGGGCGTCTCTAGACACGTCTTCGGCACGGAATTTCATTGACTGGAGTAGAGTCACCCCACTTAGATTTGAGCCCCAATGATCAATGAAGAGGTGGCTGGAGAGAGACCAGACAGCAGTGGAATACCACCAACCACCCTGACTGTCGCCCGTCATAGTGCTCAATAATCAGGAGTGATATTCTGTGCTGCCATATCCTTTCATAGCACAAGCCTTTTGGTTGTCATCCGCGGCACCTTTACACCACAGCGGTACGTCAACGACACGCCAAGTCATCCTGCGCTTACATTTCGATAAGATAATCCCCTCCTGGACTCAGTGAGAGTTGTTGCTGCTTGTCTTTGTGCTTGCCAAACCCTACCTTGGCCAACGAGGTGGCTGAATCTCTTCTCAATTGGAAACGTTTGGAGTGCTATGTGCAGGGCCCTCCAACCAGTTTGGAATTTTGACGAGCTAACGTGCCAATTGATCAGAATTTGGCGCATTAGCTCTCAGGAGGATATCCAAGAACTCTGTCACTAAATTCCAAGTCGAATAATTGCCTGCAAAACGGCTGGAGGTGAACCAACGAGTTATTCACTTGCTCAATTTGTGAAGCTCTTTCTCTTAAATGAATCATCCAATATTTCTGAAATTGCTTGTCTGTGTATGTAAACGCATCTACATATTTCTGTCCCATTAGGATCATTCCTTCGTGGCGCGTCCTTTTGTTATCTTAGAGTATGATGAAAGTCATTTTTTGTTTATGACTATGAGCTGCTGACAAAACACTTTCCTTTGCTACCAGTTTCAGTTGAACTAATTGTGTCCTGCTGGGACGTCGTTGGACCCTATGGCAAAAAATGTACACTGAAAACCACAGACACTGGTGAAAGTTTTAATATAATTGTATAAGCAACTTTGTAAAATGATTCCACTGAATGTTCTAATAAGAGATGCCTGAGTCTGTTACACTTGTACTCGCAGCTCTAACGTAGACCAAAGACTGAAGAAGCTGGAGAGTCAAATGCTATAGCCAGAACGCTGGAGCCCGAACACTGGAGGCTCCTTGAGGTGGCCTCTTATCGATCTGGTGGAGGGCGCTGGCGGTGCCAGTCCGAGGGAACGTGTCCCAGAGGCATCCGGCGGTTGGAGGAAGCGGTCGCCCATGGCTGCCCCTCGCGCTAACCTAGACAACTGCAATTGCCAACTTCGTATAGCGGAATGATGCCCCTTACGTGGTATTGATTGCTGATGGTACCACACTGATCAGCATTAGACAACATGTAATTCTTATAGCAGTGTCTCCATCTGTGGCTTCAATAAGAAAAATATAATTATAAAAAGGCATTCTGCATCACCGGTGTAAAATAGACAGTTTCCCAGATTATTTAATTGTGTGGCCAGCAGTGGACAGTAGTGACTGGCCGTTAAAATTGCTACACCAAGAAGAAATGCAGATGATAAACGGGTGTTCATTGGACAAATATTTATACTAGAACCGACATGTGATTACATTTTCACGCAATTTGGTTGCATAGATCCTGAGAAATCAGTACCCAGAACAACCACCTCTGGCCGTAATAACGGCCTTGATACTCCTGGGCATTTAGTCAAACAGAGCTTGGATGGCGTGTGCAGGTTCATCCGAAAAAATGACGTTTTACCATTCGTGCACCCAGGTCCGTCGTTGAGTACACCATCGCAGGCGCTCCTGTCTGTGATGCAGCGTCAAGTGTAGCCGCAGCCACGGTCTCCGAGCTGATAGTCCATGCTGCTGCAAACGTCGTCGAACTGTTCGTGCATATGGTTGTTGTCTTGCAAACGTCCCCATCTGTTGACTCAGGGATCGAGACGTGGCTGTACGATCCGCTACAGCCATGCTGATAAGATGCCTGTCTCTCGACTGCTAGTGATACGAGGCCGTTGGGATCCAGCACGGCGTTCCGTATTGCCCTCCTGAACCCACCGATTCCATATTCTGCTAACAGTCAGTCGATCTCGACCAACGCGAGCACCAGTGTCGCGATACGATAAACCGCAATCGCGATGAGCTACAATCCGACCTTTATCAAAGTCGGAAACGTGATAGTATGCATTTCTCCTCCTTACACGAGGCATCACAACAACGTTTCGCCAGGCAACGCCGGTCAACTGCTGTTTGTGTATGAGAAATCGGTTGTAAACTTTCCTCATGTCAGCACGTTGTAGGTGTCGCCACCAGCTCTGAAAAGCTAATCATTTCCATATCACAGCATCTTCTTCCTGTAGGTTAAATTTCGCATCTGTAGCAGGTCATCTTCGTGGTGTAGCAATTTTAATGGCCAGTCGTGTATAAATGCATAAGAAAATGTTTTTTATTCTTATACTGTAGTACCTTCACACATCCAATATCCTTGTAAAAGCGACCTACAGATGAATGCTTCTACTACTACTACTTCCACCACCACTGCAGTCAGTTACACAAGGCAGTCATAAAGTTTTAATTATCAGATAAAATAAAATTACGTAACTGTTTTTATGTTTGTTAGCAGGTATGTGTCTGTAATCCTGCTTCACACTGAAATCCCCATGCCCCCGTACCGTAGCACGCCGCTAGGGACCCAAACACAAAGGCGCAGCACGATGATAAAGTGAACTATTGTGCGATAACTCGTTTTCAGTATTTGAAGGGAAATAACGCTGCTACAATCTATGTTGAGTTGGTAAAAGAGTGCAGCAACAATGCATCGTGACTTGACAAAGTGGTTAGAAGGCGCTGACGCTTCCAGTGTTGTGAAATAAGTCTGAATGATGACGAACGAAATGGCAGACATCTGTCTGTGAAGGACCGGTAACAACAAGAAAAGTGGAAGGCGTAATGCCCGAAGACCGGCGTATCTCAGTCAGAGCGACCGTAGAGAAAGTGGAAATTGGTCGCGGATCAGTTCTCAGCATTGTGAAGGACGTTTTGAACATGACAAAAGTCACCGCCCACTGGGTTCCACGACAGCTCACATCCACTCAAAGAGCCTGGCGAACCCAGGACGAAGCGACAATGTTCCAGATATGTCAGGTCTGTCCACATGACTTGTTTAGGCGCTCGACCACCATGGACGAGTGCTAGATGTATCATTTATACTCCGAGACGAGAAAGCCAAGCAGTCATTAGAAAAGTGGATCCACCACCGCCAAAAAAGTGAAGATTCGAGGCAAGGTGATTCCGAGTGTCTTTTGGGACTGCCATGCTGTGCTGCATGGACTATGCTTGTAAGAGGCAAACCGTGATAAGAATATACTACCAAAAGATCCTGACGAATTTTTGAAAGCTGTGAAGATGAAACTTCGTGGGAAGCTGTGCAAGGGGGTGCTTTTTACTCCACAACAACAGCCCTGTTCACTCTGCACAGGACACAGTCACACGTGTTACTCATTTGGGTTATCAAAATTCGCCTCCCCTCCCCCTCCCCCCTTCCAGAGTATTCTGACATGACACCTAATGACTTCTTCCTGTTTTCTCAGGTGGGGAAATCATTGCGTTGTTGGCATATCCAGAATGATGCCAAGGCTATTTTCAAAGTGTAATGTTTCCTGAATGACCAAAACACAGACTTCTACAACCAAAGTCTCCATCTACTAATCTGTCACTAGAGAAATTATGTCGAACTGATTGATGAATATGTAGAGAAGGACTCACTTCGTCACCAAGTTTTGTGGTTGCCCTTTTTTGTGGCGATGAATGGCAGACTTTAGATCCATTGGCAGGAGTTTAGAAAACAGTTGGAAATGAAAAACATTTGAATGTGGAGGAAACGTAAATGGACCTGGTTAGGCACCCACTATATTCTGTATCGAATAAGCGGAAACGCTAACCTCTCTTCTAGCTTTCTCAGATTTATGGAACAATAGAGTGGCCGATGTGATCGTAGAAAGGTGCAGGTTGTTTCAGTCATTAAGAACAGTCGCAGCGCAGAACTTCATACATCACTGAAGACAGTTTGCTGTAGAGTTATGGATCATATTTTGTGGTCGCATGCGAAGCCTTTTTTGATGACCGAAGAAATCCTGTGTAGAAATCAGCACGGATTCTGTAAGCATTGCTCGAGTGAAAATCGGCTTCTTCCGATTGTAAACGAGTTTTAGAAGGCTTTAAATTAGCGGTACTCATACTGATGCTGCTGTGTCGGCAGTTATACAATACACGGCGACAGCACCGGGAGAGGGCCCCAAAGCACACACTCCTGGCGCATCGCTGCATAGATAGCGCACATAATCTGGAACCAATATCTGCTTCCCACACGGAACCCTGAGAGAGTTAAAATGAAATGATAATTAAATCAAGATCCAACGCTGTCGACAGGCGTAGGTATAAATCAACGGGGACAGTTGAAAATGTGTGCCCCGACCGGGACTCGAACGCGGGATCTCCTGCCTACAGGGCAGACGCTCTATCCATCTGAGCCAGCGAGGGCACAGAGGATAGTGCGACTGCAGGGATTTATCCTTTGCACGCTCCCCGTGAGACCCACATTCCCAACTTAATGTCCACACACTACATTTATAGTACTCCCGCCCGTTGCACTCATTACTCGCGGCAGACAATCTTACCGAGTCCCTTTGGAGTTCGGGCAATACGTGTGGATCAGCACAGAAGAAGAAGTTCAATGGCCGGTTGTCCGAAAGAACAGATATTATCTTCATATAGTTAAGGCTAACCGGCCATTGACCTTCTTCTTCTGTGCGGATCCACACGTATTGCCCGAACTCTTAAGGGACACAGTTAGATTGTCTGTCGTGAGTAATGAGTGTAATGGGCAGGGGCACTACAAATGTAGTGTGTGGACATTAAGTTGGGAATGTGGGTCTCACGGGAAGCGTGCAAAGGACAAATCCCTGCAGTCGCGCTATACTCTGTGCCCTCGGCGGCTCAGATGGATCAGCCGACACGGTAGCTCAGCTTGTTCGGTCAGAGGGTTAGCTGCCCTCTGTAATAAAAAAACTGAGTTACTCGATCAACAACGACCTTAAACGGATGTCTTACGACGTCCGCCATGAGCAGATGCAACGAACAGAATGAGGTATTTTAAAAAAAATTGGATAGAGCATCTACCATCTAAGCAGGAGATCCCGGGTTCGAGTCCCAGTCTGGGCACACATTTTCAACTGTCCCTGTTGATGTATATCAACGCCTGTAGACAGCGTAGGGTCTTGATTTAATTATTATTTCATTCTAGAGCGCTGCATATTCACCAATGTTATCTGTTCTTTCGGACATGTCTGAAAGAACAGATACCATCTTCATATTGAGAGAGTTAGATCCATCCCCTGATAGTTCCTTCAGTCGCCACAGAGGGCGCTGATACCAGAACTACTTTTCTGTTTTCGCCAACGAGATTGCAAATGCAAGATTATCTAACCGGTCGAGGAAAAATGGAGAAGCGCGACGCCACTCAGCCAGTTCCTGCAGTTCCACAGTTGCGGATCAAATTGCTGTCCATTATTTCTTCAGCGTAAGACTTCCAGTCTATAAATCCAGTCTACACTGATCATCCATTGTTGCCTTAATAGAGAGTTGGTTGGTTGGTTGATTTGGGGAAGGGGACCAAACAGCGAAGCCATCGGCCCCAACAGATTAGGGAAATATGGAGAAGGGAGTCGGCCGTACACTTTCAAAGGAACCATCCCGGAATTTGTTTGAAGCGATTTAGGGAAATCACGGGAAACCCAAATCAGCATGGTTGGACGCGGGTTTGAACCGTCGTCCTCCTGAATGCGAGTCCAGTGTGCTAACCATTACGCCACCTCGCTTGGTAATAGCAAGTTACTGTCTACGAGTGAGCATGAGATAATTAAACGCCGAATGTCTTGCGAAATTCAGATTCAAATACTACACTTAATAACTGTTTACAGAACACTGTAGATTAGATAATCAACTTTTAACGTATTGGGGTAGTTACTGGTCGGAACTAGCGGTGCAAAGCAACGCATCTATCAAAACTTCACACTGCGTGGCGTCCCTCCTACGAATCGTCAGACGATTTTTCTCTGAAGCTTCGGCAGATATCTGCAGTGTCGTGTTTACATCATGTTGCTGGAGTTAGCGGGAAGAAATACTTCCCATCACATGTTTCATGTGTCGCCCAGTGTCGACGGAGAGCGTCAGTTTTTTCCTTTTCATTTCAAAGTGGAATTTTACGTGCCCATTCGACAGAGCGGTGACAAATTAGTCTAGTGCGATATTCGTTTTATCGATGTGTGTTAACAGGGATAATCGATACTCCAGCATCGACTCAGCAGCGCTGCTGCATGGCGGTGCTGTCGCTACTGGAGTACTGGTTTTCTTCGTGTTTTACTGTCCCTGTTAAAACATATCAATAAAACGAAGCTTAAATATGATTTTGTTTGTGACGAGAAATAAACTGACGCTTTTCGCGTGGCATGAAAGACGTGATGAGCAGTATTTGTCACATAGGACACAGAGCGTGCAAGCCAACTACCTTGTACAGCAACGAATACTCTGTAGTAGTAGGTTCGCCACTTGATTCCTCGGATTTTGGCGCTCGACTTGCTTTAGTGAATATAACAGGTGCTTTATATCTTGACTTTCAAATATCTTTCGATAGAGTTCGCCATCGACGCCTAGCAAACAAAACATGTCGTTAAGGGATATCCCTACAGGTTAAAACTGGACTGAAGACGTCCTAACAAAACATTTCTCAGTACGTCATACTTAGTGGAAAGCTATCGTTGGCTGACAGATGAAGCAGCTTCAGAACGTTAATGAAGTGCGATATGATGATGTATGAAGGATAGTAAAGAAACATGAGAAATACTTTTAGAAGGAAGAAAGGGACATTACACTTTAACATCCCGCCGATAGCGCGGTCGTTAGAGGCGGAGCACAAGCTCGGATTACGAAAGCATGGGGAAGGAAATCGTCCGTTCCCTTTTGAAAGAATCATCCCAGCATCTGCTTGGAGCGATTTAGGAAATTCACGGAAAACCTGAATCTGGATGACGGGATGGGTTTGAACCGTCGTCCTAGCGAATGCGACTCAGTGCGCTAACTAGTGCTCCATCTCCTTGAGTCGGATACTTTGGGACGTAGTAGTATCCATCTAAACAAGAAAAAAGTCTAGTCAACAAGGCTCCAGAAACACATACTTTCTGAGATCTATTCACAGGAAGGGCACAACGTGGCGCGGGTACATCACACTTGTTCATAGGAGATGCTGTGCGTAACGTCCATTCAGAGCAATGCATCATTCTGCCCTTCAGAGTAAAGAATGACGTACTCGTTTTGCTGTTGTACCTGCTAACATGCATAATCTTGTAATGCATTAGCTTATAATGTCTGCACATTCGGTTCCTTCAAGGTCTTCACAGCGTAAGTTTAGGCAACGATGGCTGGGAAACGGGGAGGCCAAAGACTGTGGTCTCCCCAAGTAATGGAGTGGCCCTGGAATGTTAGTATCAGATGTCCACACGCATTACTGAACGGACCATATCCCTAGCCTTTGCTGATATGGCGCTTTTCCAGTAAGTTCGGCAACACCTGAACGAGGAAGTCCTGATAATGAATTAGTTTTAATATCTGTGGTAGCACTTTTTGCCAGTCTTAACCTGTCACCAAGAACGCCTGCCCATACATTAAATGAAAAGCCCTCTTTCTGCAATTTGGTATGTCATTTGCGCCACCTGTTTCCGCAGCAACCGACCACGTGCATCTACACTGACGGAAAAAATCGCAGCACAAAAAAAATTATTAGTGCATAGTAATGAAATTTCGGAAATGCATCCGTCTAGGTAACATATTTTAGTGATTAACACTGCAAGATCACAAGTTAATGTGAGCGCGAGATAAGCCATTGCAGATGGGAAATGCTTGAACGAAATTACAATGAAATGAACACCATTAGCTGCTTACAGGCGTTGACATACGTCAACGGGGACAGATGAATATGTGTGCCCTGACCGGGACTCGAACCCGGGGTCTCCTACTTTCATGGCAGACGCTCTATCCAGCTGAGCCACCGAGAACACAGAGGATAGCGCGACTGCAGGGATTTATCTCAGGCATGCCTCTCGCGAAACCCACATTCTCAACGTATTGTCCCGCACTACATTCGTAGTGCCCCTGCCCATTATACTCATTACTCGCGGCGCGTTGCCGATTCCCGTAAGAGTTCGGGCACTATTTGTGCATTCGCACAGAAGAAGAAGATGGTCAAGTGGCCGGTGAGCCTTAACTATATATATACTAAGATGGTATCTGTCCTTTCGGAGAAGTATATATACTTGACCATCTACTTCTTCTGTGCGAATGCACGAACAGTGCCCGAACTCTTACGGGAATCGGCAACGCGCCGCGAGTAATGAGTATAATGGACAGGGGCACTACGAATGTAGTGCGGGACAATACGTTGAGAATGTGGGTTTCGCGAGAGGCGTGCCTGAGATAAATTCCTGCAGTGGCGCTATCCTCCGTGTCCTCGGTGGCTCAGGTGGATAGAGCGTCTGCCATGTAAGCAGGAGATCCCGGGTTCGAGACCCGGTCGGGGCACACATTTTCATCCCCTCCCCGTTGACGTATGTCAACGCCTGTAAGCAGCTAATAGTGTTCATTTCATTGTAATTTCATTGTAACGAGCTGCATGGTCACCGATGGTATCTGTTCTTCCGAAAGGACAGATACCATCTTAGTATATATCTTAGCATATAAATGCTTGTACATTAATAGCTGGTGTAACCGCCAGAATGTTGCATGTAAGCACGCAAACGTGCATGCGTTGTGTTGTTCGGCTGTCGGATGTCAGTTTGTGGGATGGACTTCCATGCCTGTTGTACTTGGTCGGTCAATACAGGGACGGTTAATGCTGGATTAAGGCTGTTTGTGGAATGTTCTGGAGCTGTCGTCCGATGATGTACCGTATGTGCTCTATTGGAGACAGATCTAGTGTTCGAGGAGGCCAGGGCAACATGTCGACCTTGTAGAGCGTGTGGGCTACAACAGCGACATGTGGACGAGCCTCATCCTGTTGAAAAACGTCCCCTGAAATGCTGTTCATGAATGGTAGCACAACAGTTCGAATCACCAAATTGGCGTACAGTCCTGCAGTCAGGGTGTGTAGGATAACCACGAGAGGGCTCCTGCCCTCATACAAAGCCATATCTGAGGCCGTAACTCCTGGTTTAGCTTCAGTGTGTCTGGCACGCAGACAGGTTGGTCGCAAGCCCTCAACTGGCCTCTTCCTAACCAACACACGACCGTCACTGGCACTGAGGTAGAACCAGCTTTCATCAGAAAACACAACAGAATTCCACTCTGTCTTCCAACGGGCTCTCGCTTGGCACCACTAACTCGCAAATGGCGGTCGTTTCGGGTCAGTGGAATGCACACTAAAGAGCGTCCGTCTTTGAGGTGACCTTGGAGCAATCGATTTGTGACAGTTCGTTGTGTCACTGTGGTGCCGATGCAGTACGATGCGCGAGAGAGACAGGCCGAAAACGATGGTCCTCCCTCTCGTTAGCGCCACGAAGTCGTCCGGAGACTACTCTTCTTGTGACCATACATTCTCGTGACCACCTTTGCCAGCGAGCATATACAGTGGCTACAATCCTGCCAAGTCTTACTGCATTATCGCAGAATGAACATTCGGCTTCTCGTAGCCCTGTTACAGGACCTCGTTCAAACTCAGTGAAGTGTCGATAATGGCGTCTTTGTCGCCTTAGAGGCCTTAGAGGTATTTAAAGCAAACGTGATTTGCATCACCATAGTGGCGTTACTAGCGCCACTCTCTTATGCGACTGGCGCGAAATATGAATAGATATCATCTGTCACGTGTAGAAAGACATCTACCAACTTTCGTTCATGTCACATAAGCCCTTCTTGATGCGATTTTTTTCCGTCAATGTATTTTAACGAGGTTTATTATGTTTTAAAGGGACGTATGTTGTAACTAGAAAAGATTGTGTTCTGTTTGTTTTTCATTTTTACTGGCGATCACGGAGACACTACATGGCGCCTCCGTAGACAGAGCCATGTCGAGTAGCTGGTCACCTGCTGCAAATGCGGCGAAGGCCATCGCTCCTCGGAGAAGCGCACACGTTTCCTGGGACGTTGCGTTCTTTATAAAACACTGGAAACCTGTTATTTTCTGTTAACGAGATTGGACATTGTATCACTCTTGACGGATAAAATTGTTCAGTTATTGTTGTTGAAATTTTGTAGAGAAATTGTCAGATCTGTTTCAGAGTGAACGAAAATCAGTGTTAATCTGAGGTTGGCATATTTATTTCTGTGCTGATAGATATAACGACGAGCTGAAAAGTAATGCTTCCCAATTTTTTTATGTGAAAACTCTTTAAGGTCATTCTCAATGGAGAGAAGTCTTCCGAAGTAAGAGTGATTTCAGGTGTGCCGCAGGGGAGTGTCGTAGGGCCGTTGCTATTCACAATATACATAAATGACCTTGTGGATGACATCTGAAGTTCACTGAGGCTTTTTGCGGATGATACTGTAGTATATCGAGAGGTTGTAACAATGGAAAATTGTACTGAAATGCAGGAGGATCTGCAACGAATTGACGCATGGTACAACGAATGCCAATTGAATCTCAATGTAGACAAGTGTAATGTGCTGCGAATACATAGAAAGAAAGATCATTTATCATTTAGCTACAATATAGCAGGTCAGCAACTGGAAGCAGTTAATTCCATAAATTATCTGGGAGTAGGCATTAGGAGTGATTTAAAATGGAATGATCATATAAAGTTGATCGTCGGTAAAGCAGATTCCAGACTGAGATTCATTGGAAGAATCCTAAGGAAATGCAATCCGCAAACAAAGGAAGTAGGTTACAGTACACTTGTTCGCCCACTGCTTGAATACTGCTCACCGGTGTGGGATCCGTACCAGATAGGGTTGATAGAAGACAGGGAAAATCCAACGGAGAGCAGCGCGCTTCGTTACAAGATCATTTAGTAATCGCGAAAGAGTTACGGAGATGTTAGATAAACTCCAGTGGAAGACTCTGCAGGAGAGACGCTCAGCAGCTCGGTACGGGCTATTGTTGAAGTTTCGAGAAGATACCTTCACCGAGGAGTCAAGCAGTATGTTGCTACCTCCTACGTATATCTCGCGAAGAGACTATGAGGATAAAATCAGATAGATTAGAGCCCACACAGAGGCATACCGACAATCTTTCTTTCCACGAACAGTACGAGACTGGAATAGAAGGGAGAACCGATAGAGGTACTCAAAATACTCTCCGCCACACACCGTCACGTGGCTTGCGGAGTAGGGATGTAGATGTAGATCTGTTTGTTGATAGGTCCCTGCCGCCAGTGTAGAATATTTGACTCTGTTGACGGAGCCACAACCTCACCTCTTCTTGCAACGCTTCATCACTATCAAAGTGAAGTCCTCGAAAACAGCTGAAAATCGAATGGAGCCAAGTCGGGACTGCGTGAAAGATGATCGGTGACAGCGAACCCAAGGCACTGGATTGTTGCGGATGTCGTAGCGCTCGTGTGTGATCCGACACTGTCATGCCGAAGGAGAGAATACTCCGTGTGTGGACCAACTCTTCGAATTCGTGCTGTCAGTTTTCTGAGGGTCTCGCGGAATACCGACATAATTATGTAACACACTACAATGCCTTCTAGCAGCAGAGGGTTGCAACTTGCGCCAGAAAAGCGGAAAGGTCGACCGAGTAATATGTGTGACATGTAATATGAGGGACATTTCATGAAAAATGAACACCAATTTGTTTTTACTTGCAATTTTTTTTAATATCTCATTACAGTCCTTCAGTATAATCTCCCTGCTTCTCTATGACTGAATCCCATCGTCTCGGAAGTTCTGCTATTCCATCCAGGACACCACTTCTGTTCATCTGTCGAATAGCTCGGGTGACGGTGGTAGAAATCTCTTCCAGACAAAGATATCGACGTCCAACCATTTGTTTTTTCAACTTCGGGAACAAGCTGAAGTCTGGTGGACACATGTCCGGGCTGTAGGGAGGTTGCGGGAACACTTCCCATCCGTATTCGCGTAGTTTTTGGGCGATATGCGGGCGAGCACTGTCGGGAGAACGAGTGGCCCAGCCTTGACCAACAGAGATCGGGTTTGTGCATTATTCTCCGCAGGTTTTTCATGAAGTAACGATGATACACTGTTGTGACACTTGTTCCACATGCGACTCTATCTGTCATGATGATTACTTGGTGATCATAAGCAAAAATCATCATTTGCTTGAGCTTTGATAGAGCAAATCGAATTTATTGTTATATATATATATATATATATATATATATATATATATATATATATATATATATATATACGTTAAGAATTTGAAGCTCTTCATTCATTGGACTGTGATTTCAACTCCTGTTCTAATTCACATTTCATTAATAGCGACAATTAGACACAAGACTCCTTGACCTTCACGGTCGAATCGTGTTTGAGCAAGGTTGCAAATGGCTCTGAGCACTATGGGACTTAACTTCTGAGGTCATCAGTCCCCCAGAACTCAGAACTACTCAAACCTAACTAACCTAAGGACATCACACACATTCATGCCCGAGGCAGGATTCGAACCTGCGACCGTAGCGGTCGCACGGTTCCAGGCTGTAGCGCCTAGAACCGCTCGACCATCCCGGCCGGCCAAGGTTGCAATGTCTAGGCGTTTCTGCTTCTCTTCAGCAGTTAAACAGTTTGAGACCCATTCCGCACAAATTTTTGTCTTCTTCAAATCATTTGTCAGAATACGGAATGTTGAGATGGAGCAATCCTGTGGCTTCAGAGAGTTCCTCACAAGTCACACTGCGATCTTCTATGAGCATGTGCCAGAAGCTTCACATTTCGTTCATCTGTTGACGTTTTCAGCCTCCCGAATCTTGAATTATCGTTTATGCTCGTACGACCACCACGAAAACGATTAACGTGAAACTGTACTATGGTCCGTTGTAAACTCACCAAAAACTTCGCTTAACGCACTGTGGATTTCTGACGGGATTTTACCGCGTAAAGTTTCGATCTTGATGTATGCCCTCTGTCTGGTCTTCAACGGACACAATACCCAAGACCCCTGCAGGGTCCATTTCTACCTCTCGACAATTTTGTGTTAGAGTACACAGCGAAAAAAGCTTGACGGAATTTTCATTGTTTTTGCATCAACCACTCCACATTAATAAAAACTTGTGCGTTATTAATGAAATGCCATTCGTACGTCAGCCGATGGCGAGAACAGTATAAAAAACTCGGATCATTTCTTTTCAGCAAGCCCTTGTAACATCACAGACCACTCTATCAAAGTGACCAAGAATAAATTTAATGTATGATTTATTTTTATTTCTTCGCCTGAGAGGGTTTTATCACGAGAAATTTGTGGAAGTTTTTGCATATACATTCTTTGCCTATCTGAGGCAGAAATTTGAATGATTGACGACAGCTTAACTGGAAGAAGTTAATCACTGCTGTAATCCCTGCTATTTCTGATATGTGTTAGTTTTTCTCGTGGTGATAAATGAACATGCAATAATATTCTGGAATTAATTGAATCAGAGAACTAAGTTTGGATAGAAACAAAGAGATTATACAGAATGAAATTACAGAGTTTCGTTGACGTACAGAGTTTGCTTTATGTGGGTTATACAAGCAACAGTTACATATGATTCTTCATTTTCTCATGCTTGAATGTTTATGTGTACTCTGCAGCGAATAGGTACTGATAATTGTCACGGAGATACACTGCGACGATGCATATTTCAGTTTTCATTTGCGTTATGACCTTTGTATAAATATCCTTACAACTAAATTGTTTACTCGAGGTGCGGCCCCGTTTCTTCATTTGGTACTTGCTACTCTCGACGTAATTCTCTTCTTCTGCGCAGTGACGATGCACTGGTCGCTGAAAGAAAAAAAACTTAAAAACTAATTGCACTACGTAGCTCGGTGGCCACTGATACATTTGGTCATTGCATACGTCCGCAGATATTTCCATACTTTGTTAAAATGCATAGACATTCGTTTATTCTGTTACTCATTATGATCATTTACTCTGCAAAGAAAATTATTTGACATTTTTAATGGTATTTTGTCGTTTGCCCTTAGCTTAGACGTCTCGTATAATTTTTCATAATGCTTCCTTTTGCTTGTAGATATGTTGTATATAGCTTAGTATTTAAATAAATCTCTGTGTACACGTACCAATAGGTTCCTTAGTTCTTAGGCAGTAGATGTATTTGCATAGTATTTCCATTTACTTTGTATTTAAGTTAGGTACTTATACATATTGCATTCCTATTTGGTTGCGCCTTCTGCCAGTTTGTCGCCTTCTCTCCTACTACAGACGTCAGCGCGTATTGTTGAGCGCGGACAGCTGAGCCATAAGCTAATTTTGTTTATACCTTCGCTTCGCATTAAGCGGTGTATTACTTCTCATTGCTGTTAATTTTATGCCTACGTGTAAAAATTAAAAGAATTACTTATATCTATAAACGATAAATTTTTCGGCCATGTTATATGAATATGCAAAAAAAAAAAAAAAATAAAATAAATAAATAAAAACAAAAACAAAAAAATTCACGCGATGTCAAAGCCTGTTTTACGTCTATTATGATGTGCAAACTATTGTATTGCATTACGGTATATTAATAATTTTTACTTATGGACCGTCTGACAGCAACTGAATAAAACACAATTTTAGTGCCATACGCGTTTCGCCTTTATTTTCTGCAAGGCATCATCAGTGGCCTGGAATATGTACATATGTTAGCTATTTTATTTACATTTTTGTCATTGTGCCTATAGGTTATAAATTCTTTATGTTTTACTGACAATATGTATCACCCTGAAAAATTCCTGTAAATTTTTCACAATAAAATTCAAGGAAGAGAATAACGAGGAAAAGGTTTCTATCTACGGTACATCAAAAGAGGCGCCGAACAAAACAGCTTACTATGGAAAATTTTACGTAAGCTGCGTACAGCTCTTACTAACTTCCTGAATTTCTCCTTAATTTTTGCCTTTTTGCTTTACTTGCTCCCCGTCGTGATCCATACAAACAGAAAATACAGAGAGTTAGTTTTTATGATTTATAACAATGTCATAGAAATTTCTTGCTATAACAACAGTTAACAAACCCTACTCACAACTGGTCCTGAAGTCCTGGCACGCAGGTGGACAGTTGAGTTGTAAATAAAAATAAATAAATAAAAATATACATATGAAAAACATTTAAAAGGGATAATGCAATTGCGTAATTAGAAATATTCTGTGCTTATACGAATTTTTAGACTATCCGACGTCTTCTCTTACTTTTCAATTGTAAATGCAGGCAGCGGACTCCAAGTACACCAGTGCGTGTCATAATTAAGAAAATCCTCCTTACTTGGTTTCATTTCCCTTGAATAAAAAATGCTTAATACTGGTATCAATTTTTTTCTTATTTCGAAACATGTATGATACAAAACACTCGTAGCCCGTCATCCTCCGCAAGGTTCTTCTTAACAGAAGTTCTACATACAAGAGAGTGAGAAACAAAATCATGTACAAAAAATGAATGATGGTTTTTTCATTTGTCTGCGCCTTACCACGCATTCATAATTAACGTCTTTGCCAACGCTTACGGTCGATCGGTGTTTCATTTTTTGTTTTTAATAAATTTTAACCTTACGATATCCTAGGGGTCTTTCATGTACCTACACACTCTCGGAACCACACAGAATGGATTACGACCAGAACAAGGATCTGATGCAGATGTCCAAATACTGGGGCTGTGTCATTAAAGAATCTATCGAGATACGGGAACCGCTGATCAACCGAGATAGCAGTTACATCCTTAATAAGGCCTGGGAACCCGCTTTGAATCTGATTAAAAGGAGAAAGAAGGCATCCCACCACGAACTGACTTCGAGAACAGGCAGAGATACTAAGAAGACGCCGCCGGCAGGGGGCCTTGGCGTGGACTGCGAAAGGGACGGATGCTGGACGCTCCGCGCTTGCGGACCGCGTGCGGGGGGGTGGGGGGGGGGGGGGGGGGTGAGGGGTAGGAGATACAAGCCTGACGCCGGCGCCTCGTCGGTCAGTCGTCAGAGCACCTGATGATGGCAACATGGTCGCTTGCCGAAATATTGTGCCTGTTGGACACTAACACCCAGCTGTTCACCCATGAACTCTTTCGTCAACAGTTTAATTAAATAATAGTGACCTACTACAATTCCATAGGGATTGTCATGAGCTCTCACTTTCTGAATACGAAAATTCACAGCACTATGTCTTGTAAACAACGTTTTATTAGCAAATAAAATCTTAGCGGTAAACAATGGAGCCTCATCTCACTTTCGCAAGAGCTATTGACTGTGTTCAATTCGATTTCTAAACTGAAGGAAACACTTCACGGCATTCGCGTCAGAACTGCTACAAATTCGTTGGGCAATAGACCGCGCAGCTCGAACTTTCAACACAAATGGCACTGCTAAGAGTATCCTACGACTTCCACGTCGCTGGCAACGGGTTATACACAATGCTGGTGACTACTCTGAAGGTCAGTAAAACCTTGAAACACGCATCTATTTTGTACGAGCTGTAAATAAATAGTTGCCACTATTAAAGCTCCATCCCTCGTACATAATGGACGTACGAGTACCGGCTCTAGACACATGGTTGATGACATGTGGAAGTTGGGGCCTGGCCGTGAGTGCTGCGCAGATAGCCAAATAGTAAGGCGATCATTCGCAATAATCGGGAAATCCGGGTTCGAGTCCTGGTCTAGCACAAATTGTCATTGCCGTTATTCCATTCCAATTCAGTGTAAAACACCAGACATGTCATAGGAGCCCCTGACGAAGGACCTGTGCAATCTTGGTCGTAGAAGTTACCCAGAGGTTCAAATGGCTCTGAGCACTATGGGACTCAACTTCTGAGGTCATCAGTCCCCTAGAACTTAGAACTACTTAAACCTAACTAACCTAAGGACATCACACACATCCATGCCCGCGGCAGGATTCGAACCTGCGACCGTAGCGGCCGCCCGGTTCCAGACTGTATCGCCCAGAACCGCACGGCCACTCCGGCCGGCTTACCCAGAGGAATCGAACACAAAACAGAAAGGAATGGAAGCAGTTTGTGAAAGCAGCACGTGGTCTGCAGGACCTGTGATTTCTGGGTGTGTATGTGTGTATTCAGAGTGATGCAGCTGTCCCTATCGCTGGGTTTTATGTAACCCGCAATGCCTGCTAAAACCACATGTGAGATTTTCATATTCTTTCGCTCGGTCTGTACAAACCATTAGTCCAACAGAAAAAAATGAACAATACCTTTTTGTAGGAAATTTAATGTAATTAGCCGGCCGAAGTAGCTGTGCGGTTAAAGGCGCTGCAGTCTGGAACCGCAAGACCGCTACGGTCGCAGGTTCGAATCCTGCCTCGGGCATGGATGTTTGTGATGTCCTCAGGTTAGTTAGGTTTAACTAGTTCTAAGTTCTAGGGGACTAATGACCTCAGCAGTTGAGTCCCATAGTGCTCAGAGCCATTTGAACCATTTAATGTAATTAAATTTTTTTTTACTGGGATACATTTTTGCTGGAGGTCATGGTTTTCGAATTATTGAAGAAAAACTTTTTGAACGTCACTTCAGTGCGTTCTTCTTGAATAATTCGAAAACTACTGTCTCTAGCGAAAACGTATCCCCGTACAAAATTTAACTACTTTAAATTTCCCACGTAGACGTCCTGTTCATTTTTTTCTGTAGTTTGCAAGTAGCGAGCGAGAGAATAAGAAAATCTTGCCTGTGATATTTGAAGGTGTTTCAGGTTGCATAAAACCCATAGATAGAGCAGCTGAATCACCAGTATGTACTGGCAACGGGAAGCTCTAAATTGAAGAACCTGCTGGGATCCTACGTGCCACGCCGAGTAGAGGCCACATCACCAAGTGATCGAATTGACTGATGATGATAATGACGGTATTTACTCTGCGACGTGGATATTTTTCAATGTAGGGGGTACGGCTCTCAACCTGCTTCCCTTTGCTAAACCATACTAGAAAATTGCATCCGCTATACCACTCGTGGAGCAGCAGGATCCTATTGCTAACAAGTAGTCGAAAAGAGAGAAAAAATGCACTGAGCCGTTAGTGCGTACCAATCACAATAACACTGCTGAAAATGTAGTGCAACACATCTCGAACCACACAAGTGACTGCAGACTTCCTGATGCTAAGATTCATGAGTACCTAGAGTACTGTGATACAGCAAAACATCAAAATACTGCAACCAAGGCTGCTTGCTCTAACGACACTGGGGAGAAGGCGCATCGGATATAGTCACAGACTGCAGTCCCCAAGTAGTAACAGTTCCGTGTGTGGGTAGCACTGTGATTTCGACTGTCACTGTTGCTTTTCTAGTGAAAACTGAATTTCCGGTGAAGTAAATAAGAGCAGGCACAATTGGTCCATAAAACGAGGTTATTATGTGTCATCGTTTAAAAAAAAACGAGGATTGAGCCACATTAGCAACAGACGAATAAAATAAGGACCTCAGAGGACAATTAGTAAAAATAAAGTTAAGGTTAAATGGCTGTGTCACGTCTTAAGAAGCAACAAATTGAAATATAAGACTGTTCGTGAAAGCGTTTCCAATCACTGAAGATTCGATGTGTACTAAGAAAGGGAAAGTGTGTTACCTCGAGTACTATCTTCCGCTTTTGTTAAAACGTCAGTGGAAGTAGAGACATATGGCTGAAATTTCTTCACAGTGACTATAGCATCATTAGAAAAAATAGCGTTTCCATTTATGGTGAGGAGTATTTTCTGTACTAAGATCTACTGTCCCTTCGCGATGTAAAAAATTTAAGTTTCTAAGTCAGTACTGTCTAAAAACACGACCATACAGGTCACAAATTTTGATACTCGCAAACTCACTCATCTAAAACTATAGATGCACTATCTATATGCACGGACGAGTAAGTAAAGCGGGAGGTCGCGGGATCGAATCCTGGTCGGACCACGGATATCTGAGTCTTCGATTTAACCTAGCCTTCACATCTCAACCATTTAAGGGGTCGCCACAAACAACACGTGGTTCTGATCCCACGTTAACTGTAGTTTATTCTTCCCCAGTTTGATAACTGGGGCAGCTTAGGGACACACAAGTCGTTGAAGTGGCGTCCTATAGAAAGACTTGCACCAGGCCATTGAGCCACACGAAATTATAATCATTATCTATATAATTATTATCTATATACATAAGTTTATGTGGACCTTGAGAGCGCGAATCCTACTGTCACGTGTCCGTTTCTTTTTTTTTTTATCCGAACAAATATCCCAAAATCTTCTTAAAAATTCTCCCATTTTTACGGAAAATCATGTCTTTTTGGGGTATCTCGTGTTCAGCACGTATCGTTTACTAGCTCAATGAAATTACCTTCGCAACTTTTTCAGCACATATTTCACAGCTTGTGCAGAGTATCGTGGAGGTAATTGTGCAGTTATCCTCGCTTTGGTGTGCATTTCCAGTCTGAAATACGAAACATCATCGAAAGACCATACTTCTGATGGTCTGATGAACTTCTTTGTCACGGTCATGACATCGGCAAAACGAATTCTTATTCTAGTAAGTGGTTTCTTGGTAATTTCAATAACAATTTCAATACATTACAGAATATCCTTATTATCATGTTACGAGCCGTGTGGTTTGAAGTACTTTTTATTTGTGGACAGCCTAAGTAACTTCGACTTTTTCTAACTTTGGCACCCACGTCACAAGCAGTAGTTACAGTGAGTAGTTCAGCTCCTTCTGGTTCTTTTATTGTTCTTTCTAAGAGCTCAGTGGTCGTTGTGACGTCGAAATTGTAACATACTGGCTGCTTCCATGTCTCATTTAAATTCAAGGTACTATTACCTGTAGTATCACATCAGCATATATAACTTATTCGACTGTCAATGTTCATTTTGTCGAAGGAAAGAACACTAACTTCTTCGAAGGTTTTAAACGGTTCTCTTAGACTTCTAATTAAGCTACTTCGTTCACGTTTGGAACTTCGAACAGCAGGCCAAATGATTCTTCTATCTCCTCATATAATTGTGTGCCTTGGGAGAAAACAACGCAGATTATGAAAACTGTGTGTGTAGTAAGTTATGCGTAAAATAAGGCGCCAATTTAACCTGTAAATTAAGCTACTTCGTCCACGTTTGGAACTTCGAACAGCAGGACAAATGATACTTCTATCTCCTCAAATAATTGTGTGCCCTGGGAGAAAACAACGAAGATTATGAAAACTGTGTGTGTAGTAAGTTATGCGTAAAATAAGGCGCCAATTTAACCTGTAAATTAAGCTACTTCGTCCACGTTTGGAACTTCGAACAGCAGGACAAATGATACTTCTATCTCCTCAAATAATTGTGTGCCCTGGGAGAAAACAACGCAGATTATTAAAACTGTGTGTGTAGTAAGTTATGCGTAAAATAAGGCGCAAATTTAACCTGTAAATAGTGTTATAATAGTTCTGAAGTCAGAAGCGAAGACAACTTGCTTCCATATATTGTATGCAAATATTCGGTACGTCCCAGTGAAGATGGGACAGTTAGTATGCTGAAGTATCTGGGAGATTGTCTTCAAATGCGAGAATGTTGAAAGTTCACCGGGAGATCAAATAAAAAATTGTCAGCCTGTTGCAAAAGAATCGGATCGTGGCTAGATTTCTGTGATTTCCAAAGCAGGTTTCAAATCTCCATCAACTGTATGCCTGAGTACATCGCTAGAGTTCAAGCATATGTTCGCAAATATCGTTAAAGTAACATCACCATAATTTATTAACTTACATAATATATCTGCAGTGAATCAGCGCTACGGTTAAAAAGGTACGCACTTTGGTCTGATAATTAATATGTAGGGTAAACATTGTGACTGTGAAGGAGTCAGAATAGCAATTTTTTAAATCTGCCATTGCTAAAAGATATAAGTATTTACGTTCAGTGTGAAAAATTCGCCTATTTAAAAACGTCGCGGTCACCGCTTTGCGCGACGGAGAACAGATGTCCGCAACACTGCTCTCTCTCCGCGGCCGGACTCCGGTGTCAGACGAATAGCAGTGAATCACACGAGAGTGGCCTACCTGCCAAGTGTCTGCTTGGCCCTCGTATGAACGAATGTCATTATCTCATAAAACAGGCGTTTGGTGGGCCCGTATCTATTGCACTTGAGAAAACACAACAATCAACCACTTGTTGTGTAGTTTTATGTCAAGATGCGTTTAGGCCTGCCATGTATCTTCAATAGCTTCACAGATTTATACATGGTGACTGAGCTTCCTCTACCTATGGATTTTATGCAACCCACAACGCCTTCAAAAACCAGCGGTAGATATTCATATTCTCTCACTCGTTATGCACAGACTAGGTAAATACTGTAGTGGGATACGTTTCCGCTGGAGATCACGGTTTTCGAGTTATTCAAGAAAACCTGTTTGAATGTCACCTTTGCACAATTTTCTTGAATAACTGGAAAATTACGGCCTCTAGTGAAAACGTATCCCTATACAAAATTTAACTACATTAAATTTTCTACAAATAGGTCATGTTCATTTTTTTTCTGTAGGATTAATAGTTTGTGTATAACGAGCGAGAGTGTATGAAAATCTCCTTGAAGACGTTGTAGGTTGCATAAAATCCATCGGTAGGGGCAGATGAATGACGCTGTATAAATGTATGAAGCTACTTAAGACCACAGTTTTCGACTTATTCACGAGAAACGCGTCACTTTTGTACGTTTTTCTTGAATAATTTGAAAAATAAGGCCTCTGGCGAAAACGTACCCCAGTAAAAAATTTAACTATATTACATTTCCTAGAAAAAGTTTATTTTCATATTTTCTGTAGGGCTAATAGTTAGTGTTTTGGTTGGCAGGAGAGCCAACACCGTGTTACTAGGAGGCCGAAAGGCACGCGTTTCAGCTCATGCAGGCTGGCGTGAGGCCCGGAACAGGACGAGGAAATTAGAATTTAGAAAAACGGACGTAGCTGGTGGAGCTGGTGGAATACTTAACTTTAATCCGTTAATGGTGAACGTCGGTCTGGTCGGTACATGATTCACAAGATCAATAGTAACTGATAGTGGCGCCTTGCTAGGTCGTAGAAAATGACGTAGCTGAAGGCTATGCTAAACTATCGTCTCGGCAAATGAGAGCGTAATTTGTCAGTGAACCATCGCTAGCAAAATCGGTTGTACAACTGGGGCGAGTGCTAGGAAGTCTCTCTAGACCTGCCGTGTGGCGGCGCTCGGTCTGTAATCACTGATAGTGGCGACACGCGGGTCCGACGTATACTAACGGACCGCGGCCGATTTAAAGGCTACCACCTAGCAAGTGTGGTGTCTGGCGGTGACACCACAGTTAGCATGTAGTGAGCGAGAGAATATGAAAATGTTGTTCTTGGTTTTTGAAGAAGTTGTGCATTGAGTAAAACCGATAGGTAGGCGGAGTTGAGCCACCCTGAATATTCGTCAGTATAAAGTTTTTATCATCTGACTTTTTAACTCTGCAGCTGCCCTGCGACGAATACTTGACGCCAGTTGAAGATGGATGAAAGCCCAAAACGCGTCTTGGCACAAAATACAGCTAAACAAAAACTGGTTGGTTGCTCTGTTTCTTCTGGCAATTGAATCCACTGCCACAGAGCTCAACCACTACAAACATGGATAATTTTATTGGAGTTGTTTACTTTCGATGAGCACCACCATCTCACAAAATATTTGACACTTTCTTTTAGCATCTTATAAGAAAGATGCTTTTAGGTCATGTGGCTGTTCTCAGACAACACAGATATGAACTCGGAAAGCAGGGTCCTAGGAAATTATTGGTAAATGGAGGAATACTTGTGGAGTATGAGCACTTGGTGCAAAGGGTGGCAGCGGAGCCTTATTATACACGGTCGGACAAAAATATGAGAATACCAGAAACACTACAAACTACCATGCCTAATGATGATGAAGTCCCATACTCCGTGACGGAGCGTAGGGGAACGATGCGGGAGACCCGCACCGCCGTACTAGGCAGGGTCCTAGTGGAGGTGGTTTGCCATTGCCTTCCTCCGACCGTAATGGGGATGAGTGATGATGATGAAGACGACACAACAACACCCAGTCATCTCGAGGCAGGTAAAATCCCTGACCCCACCGGGAATCGAACCCGGACCATGCCTAATACGGTGTAGGAAACCCGTTGACATTCCAAACAGCTTCCAGCCGTCTCGGAATGGATACATGCAGGTCCTGTCGGTCTTCGAGGGAATTTTGTACCATTCTACGTGCAATATAGTGGCAACTTGAGCTAACAGTGATGTAGATGTATAACGAAACAGTGTTAATATCACTGTATGAGAGCTGCAGATCCAAAAGATGAATATGCATGTAGTGTGTTGTCAGACCTGACATGTTTATTTAGTACTTTAGTAAAAGTTTATTTAAGATGTAAATTCACGAATAAATTGTCGTTCTCAAATTAATAAGATAAAATAAATCATTTCTCTATGGTATGAGCTCCTCCTTAAGTTGGTATTAATTATTATTACGAAAAGTATAATATCGTACATGAGAAAGAAGTAAGCTATTCGGCCTAAGAGAGACCAAGCTTTTATCCTTGTCGTTTCCGTTTTGTGAACGCGTTTTCTGCAAGGGAGAAGGCGAAGAAAGCGGGCCCAGGGGACAATGCTGAGATAGGGGTAACAGGTGGCTTTGTCGCGTTCCATTTTGGGGAACACCTTTTCTGTGGTTGAAAAGTTTCCCGCAGCAGCCTGAACAGTGAGTGTAGCCAGTCAGCAGTGATAGTGAGAGCTCGTGTTTTGGTCCGCTCTGCAAGACATTACTGTTTGTGCTAATATAAGCACGTGTTATAGGAAGACTAAGTTTATTAATGCTTCTGCATTAAGAACTCGTCTCTGATAATTATTAGCCAGGGTTGCAAGATTTACCAGGCTTAATCATGGTGCTCCAAAGTTTGTACAACTTGACTTCAAGCAGGCTTAATAACGGTAGCCATTATGACGTCATTGTCATTTCATTTTAACCAGAGTCGCGAAGAATTTGCAGAAGCTCCTCAATTGCACTGTTCATAACGAGGCAAGCTACACACTATTTGTTTCTTGTTCTTGTAAAAGGAGAGAGAGATTTAATTCAACATGTACTGTTAACAAGTATATTTTTGGTCAGTATAGAGACATTTAATTTACATACTTGTGACTTATTTCAAGTACCAATTTCATTTTCCTTGAATCTTAAATCCTATATCAAAATTTATCAATGCCGAGTGTTAAAGCAGTAACAGTAATTTTTGTGTGTTACAGGCAGTTCTTTGAGACAGAGTATTCCACATGTTTTATGGATCGCCTTGTTGCAGCAGCTGAGTAAAATTTTGTTTGTATAAAATAGTTTTCTTAAAGTTTCAGGAGTATATTAACTTTATTCATCTTTATTCAAATGACAAAACGTCTTTTGGAAGGACTTAAAGTAACGAAAGGAAGTCGATAGTTATCTTATAAGTTTCATTCTGGTTCTGAATAGCAAGTTATAAAGTTATTAAACATTAATTAAAAAACTGTTACAAGTTCAATGAACAGATTTAACTTTCTAAATTTGTTCCATCAGGCCTTGGTGGCCATAAATAGCAAATTGTGGAGTTAAATTTCAGGAGGAACTGCTCAAGGTGAGTTTAATCGCGATTCCTGTTCCTATGGTGAATGCAGTCATTAGGTTTAGTGGTAAACATAAATTATCAACGAATACTTTGTCGCTAAATACAACGTCCCAATAGTTTGTCTATTAAACAAAGTAGTTCTATAGCCACATTAAAATTCTGTCAGGTAAATTCGCAGTCAAGATTAGTCAAAGAGTGCATTAGTCTACCATGGTGTTCAAAGTGTTAACATTTTTACCTGGATTCTCGAGTCCGGATTTAGTGACGACAGAAGACAGACAAAGTCGTAGCAAGGCTCGTAAAAACAGACGTAAAGAGAATACTATATCCGAGAGTATGAAAGAGGGCGTTAGGATTATTATAAGGAGATGTCACGCGCCCTTGTCTCCAAAATAGACCACAAAGGCTCAATAATATTAAGATCTGATGAGTTTGGTGATCAGGACAGATACGACAATTCACCCTCCTCATGCTCACTAAACTAGTCATGGACGACGCGAATTATGTGAACGGCGGCCCTGTCGTTTTGGAATACAGCATTACCATTGAGGAACAAACGTTGTTCCACGGGATGGACTTCATCAACCAAAATGGTCACGTAATCCTTGGTAGTAATGCGGCTTTGCAGAGCAACCACGGATCCCATGGAATACACGACATGGGTGCCACAATCATAACGAAACATGTTTCACTCATAGAGACGTAAACTCGGTCAGAAGTTGGAAACAGTGTGAAACTAGATTCATCCAACCAAATGACATCTCCCACTGAAATTTTCACTCTGCAGCGGAGTGTGCGCTGATATGAAACTTCCTGGCAGATTAAAACTGTGTGCCAGACCGAGACTCGAACTTGGGACCTTTGCCTTTCGCGGGCAAGTGCTCTACCATCTGAGCTACTCAAGCACGACTCATGCCCAGTCCTCACAGCTTTACTTCCGCCAGTACCTCGTCTCCTACCTTCCAAACTTGCCTGTGAAAGGCAAGGAGCCCGAGTTCGAGTCTCGATCCGGCATACAGTTTTAATCTCCCAGGAAGTTTCATATCAGCGAACACTCCACTGCAGAGTAAAATTTCAATCTGGAAACATCCCCCAGGCTGTAGCAAAGCCATTTCACCGCAATATCCTTTCCTCCAGGAGTGCTAGTTCTGCAAGTTTCGCAGGAGAGCTTCTGTGAACCAGAATGAGATTTTCACTCTGCGGCGGAGTGTGCGCTGGTATGAAACTTCCTGGCAGATTAAAACTGTGTGCCGGACCGAGACTCGAACTCAATATCCTTTCTTTCAGGAGTGCTAGTTCTGCAAGGTTTGCAGGAGAGCTTCTGTAAAGTTTGGAAGGTAGGAGACGAGGTACTGGCGGAAGTAAAGCTGTGAGGATGGGGCCTGAGTCGTGCTGGGGTATCTCAGATGGTAGAGCACTTGCCCGCGAAAGGAAAAGGTCCCCAGTTCGAGTCTCGGTCCATCACACAGTTTTAATCTGCCAGGAAGTTTCATATCAGCGCACACTCCGCTGCAGAGTGAAAATCTCATTCTGGAAACATCCCCCAGACTGTGGCTAAGCCATGTCTCCTCGCAATATCCTTTCTTTCAGGAGTGGTAGTTCTCCAAGGTTCGCAGGAGAGCTTCTGTAAAGTTTGGAAGGTAAGAGACGAGGTATTGGCAGAAGTAAAGCTGTGAGGACGAGGCCTGGGTCGTGCTTGGGTAGCTCAGATGGTAGAGCACTTACTCGCGAAAGGCAAAGGTCCCGAGTTCGAGTCTCGGTCGGGCGCACATGTTTAATCTGGCACGAAGTTTGATATCTCCCATTGCTCCATAGCCCAGGTTTTATAGTTTCGCATCAAGTTTTCTTGTTACGGCCATTTGCATCAATGGATGAGTAGCTTTGTAATATTCCAGCTCGCTCTGCAATTCCCTGGTCAAATCCTTATTGTTTTCGTGCTGATAGGGCCACGAGTGCGACATTCAATTCCTCAATGGCCTTTGCACCTGTCGTCCTCTTACTTTTCGTCACAATCCTCTTCAATGACTGTCCGTCACAGTCAAAAAATATACACTTTCGTCCGCTTTGTGACTTAGTGGAAAATGTTTCCTCTGTTTCTCCCTATACGGTATAAATCTTCAATACGGTGCTTCTTGAAACACCAAACACTTGGGATACCTTGGTTACAGAAACATCCACTATACGAACACCAACAATTTGCCAACGTTTAAGTTCACTTAGCTCCGACACAGTGCTCTCACAATTATACGGAACAGTGCTCTACGCACGACTGAAATTTGCAACGTATTGAGAACGTTGCACAGGTGCTATTCGTGGTCAAACACAACAGCGGAAGCTGTATGCTTGCCTAGCACCTGCGTTTATGTTCAAGCATGCATTTCTCGGGGTGCTACCATATTCTTGTCCAACTCGTGCAAATAAGTGTCAAGAGTTGCGCATAAACAGACAGAAAGAACTGAATCATTTCATTAAACGATCGTCTATCAGTCACGGGAATCAATTACAGACATCATGAATATACTGTCTGATCAAAAGTATCCAGACGTATCCAGATACCTATTAATGGACGTTAATCTGGTGTGTATCCACCCTTCACCTTAATGACTACTTCAGTTTTGCTGAGTAAACCCTCAGTGATGTGTTTGTATGTCCGTGGAGGGGTGGTAGCCCATTCTTCTTCAAGGGCCGAAACCAGAGAAGAGAGTGATTGTGGATACTACGATATGGAGCGAACTCGACGTTCTGACTCATCCCACCGGAGATCCACTGGACTCATGGCAAGCCACTCCAATTCAGGTACGTTATCGTCTACCACAGAAGTACAAGTTTATATGCCAACTGGCTCCGCAGATGACGGAGAGATTGATGAAATGTATGATGAGATAAAAGAAATTATTCAGATAGTGAAGGGAGACGAAAATTTAAGTCACGGGTGACTGGAATTCGATAGTAGGAAAACGAAGAGAAGGAAACGTAGTAGGTGAATATGGAATGGGGGTAAGGAATGCAAGAGGAAGCCGCCTAATAGAATTTTGCACAGAGCACCACTTAATCATAGCTAACACTTGATTCAAGAATCATAATAGAAGGTTGTATACATGGAAGAAGCCTGGAGATACTGAGAGGTTTCAGATAGATTATATAATGGTAAGACAGAGATTTAGGAACCAGGTTTTAAATTGTTAAACAATTCCAGGGGCAGATGTGGACTCTGACCACAATCTATTGGTTATGAACTGTAGATTAAAACTGAAGAAACTGTAAATGGTGGGAATTTAAGGAGATGGGATCTGGATAAAATGACAGAACCAGAGGTTGTAGTGAGTTTCAGGGAGAGCATTAGGGAACGATTGACAAGAATGGGGGAAAGAAATACAGTAGAAGATGAATGGGTAGCTTTGAAGGATGAAATAGTAAAGGCAGCAGAGGATGAAGTAGGTAAAAAGACGAGGTCTAGTAGAAATCCTTGGGTAACCGAAGATATATTGAATTTAATTGATGAAAGAAGAAAATATAAAAATGAAATAAATGGAGCAGGCAAAAAGGAATGCAAACGTCTCAAAAATGAGATCGACATAAAGTGAAAATGGCTAAGCACGGATGGCTAGAGGACAAATGTAAGGATGTAGAGGCATATCTCACTAGGGGTAAGATAGTTACCGCCTACAGGAAAATTAAAGAGACTTTTGGAGAAAAGAGAACCTATTGTATGAATACCAAGAGCTCAGATGGAAACCCAGTTTTAAGCAAAGAAGAGAAAGCAGAAAGGTGGAAGGAGTATATAGAGGGTCTGTACAAGGGTGATGTACTTGAGGACAATATTATGGAAATGGAATAGGATGTAGATCAAGATGAAATGGGAGATACGATATTGCGTGAAGAGTTTGATAGGGCACTGAAAGACCTACGGCGAAAACAGGCTCCGAGAGTAGAGAACATTCCATTAGAACTACTGATAGCCTTGGGAGAGCCAGCCCTGACAAAACTCTACCGTCTGGTGAGCAAGATGTATGAGACAGGCGAAATACCCTCAGACTTCAAGAAGAATATAATAATTCCAATCCCAAAGAAAGCAGGTGTTGACATGTGTGAAAATTTCCGAACTATCAGTTTAATAAGCCATGGCTGCAAAATACTAACACGAGTTCTTTACAGACGAATGGTAAAACTGGCAGAAGCCGACCTCGGGGAAGATCAGTTTGGATTCTGTAGAAATGTTAGAACATATGGGGCAATACTGACCCTACGACTTACCTTAGAAAATAGATTAAAGAAAGGCAAACCTACGTTTCTAGCACTTGTAGACTTAAGCTTTTGACAATGTTAACAGGAATACTCTTTTTCCAATTCTGAAGGTAGCAGGGGTAAAATACAGGGAGCGAAAGGCTATTTACAATTTGTACAGAAACCAGATGGCAGTTATAAGAGTCGAGGGGTATGAAAGGGAAGCAGTGGTAGGAAGGGAGTGAGACGGGGTTGTAGCCTATCCCCGATGTTATGCAAAACAAAAGAAAAATTCGGAGTAGGAATTAAAATCCATGGAGAAGAAATAAAATCTTTGAGGTTCGCCGATGACACCGTAATACTGTCATAGACAGCAAAGGATCTGGAAGAGCAGCTAAACGGAATGTACAGTACCTTGAAAGGAGCATATAAGATGAACATCAACAAAAGCAAAACGAGGATAATGGAATGTGGTCGAATTAAATCGGGTGATGCTGAGGGAATTAGATTAGGAAATGAGACACTTAAAGTAGTAAAAGAGTTTTGCTATTTGGGGAGCAAAATAACTGATGATGGTCGAAGTAGAGAGGATATAAAATGTAGACGCAATGGCAAGGAAAGCGTTTCTGAAGAAGAGAAATTTATTAACATCGAGTATATATTTAAGTGTCAGGAAGTCGTTTCTGAAAGTATTTGTATGGAGTGTGACCATGTGAGGAAGTGAAACGTAGACGAGAAGAGAACAGAAGCTTTCTAAATGTGGTGCTACAGAAGAATGCTGAAGATTAGATGGGTAGATCACGTAACTAATGAGGAGGTATTGAATAGAATTAGGGAGAAGGGAAATTTGTGGCACACCTTGACTAGAAGAAGGGATCGGTTGGTAGGACATGTTCTGAGGCATCAAGGGATCACCAATTTAGTATTGGAGGGCAGAGTGGAGAGTAAAAATCGTAGAGGGAGACCAAGTGATGAATACGCTAAGCAATTCAGAAGGATGTAGGTTGCAGTAGGTACTGGGAGATGAAGAAGCTTGCACAGGATAGAGTAGCATGGAGAGCTACATCAAAGCAGTCTCTGGACTGAAGGCCACAACAACAACAACATTGTCTATTAACTATTGCCTCACAAATGCTGCCTTATGAGATGGTGCATTGTCATGCTGTTACGAACAGTCAGCGATCTGAACTGGTCCTCTACTTTACGCAGTAGACAATAGTATAAAATGTGTTCACATACTTAGGCATTTAACGATTTTGCAAGCGGAATAAAGGTAGCACACCCTAGGCACGAGAAAGACCCCCACATCACAACACGACCTCCTCCGTATTTCAATGTTGGCACTACACCTGATGACAGTTAACGTTGCTCAGCCATTCGTTAGCTCTAAACCCTTTGATCTGATTGTCAGACAGTATACCGTAATTCATTATTCCAAACAACTCGTTGCACTCAACCACTCTCTAGTGGCATCGCTTGTTACACCATCTCAAGTGTGCTTGGAACTGACTACAGAAATACACTGAGGTGACAATAGTCATGGGATGCTTCCTAATATCCTGTCGAACCTGCTTTTGCCCATCCTAGTACAGCAATTCGACGTGGCATGCACTCAGTAAGTCGTTGGAAGTCCACAAAAGAAATATTGAGTCGCGCTCTCTCTATAGCTGTCCGTAACTGTGAAAGTATTGCCAGGGCAGGTTTTTGTGCACGAACTGACCTCTCGATTATGCCCCATAAGTGTTCGATGGGATTCATGTTGGACGATCTGAATAGCCAACTTAGCCGTCGAACTGTCTAGATCATTCGCGGACAAGCCGCAGACAACTGTGACCCAGTGACATGATATACTGTCATCCATAAAAATTCCATCCTTGTTTGGGAAAATGAAGTCCATGAATGGCTGCAAATGGTCTTCAAGTAGCCGAAAATAACCATTTCCAGTCAATGATCGGTTAAGGTGGAGCGGACGACCCAGCCCATTCCATGTAAACACAGCCCATATCATTATGGATCCACCACCAGTTTGTACAATGCCTTGTTGACAACTTATGTTCATGGCTTCGTGGGTCTGCGCCACACTTGAACTCTACCATTAGCTCTTACTAACTGAAATCGGGTCTCACCTGACCAGGCCACGGTTTTCCAGTCGTCTAGGGCCTAACCAATATGAACATGAGTCCAGGACAGGCGCTGCAGGCAATGTCGTGTTGTTAGCAAAGGCAGTCGCGTCGGTCGTCTGTCACCATAGCCCATTAACGCCAAATTTTGCCGCATGGTACTAACGGATACGTTTGTCGTACGTCCCACATTGATTTCTGCGATTATTTCACGCAGGAATTCCATGAACTGTGTACAAAGCCAGACCAACAGGCATTACAAGCATTGACCAAAAAAAGGATAGTGCACTGAGAATGCCTAGTTGCTAGCTGAAATCTAGATCTTCCAATAAACATTCCAAAGGACGACTGATAGCTGAAATCTATTACTTACAAATCAAAATAACGGTCGCTGCGTGCAACAGCCTCTGAATGGAGGGTAACCTAATAAACTTTGTACTAAAAGTATCGCTGTCAAGGTGGGTGCCGCCCCCAACTATTTAGTAGTGCACTGAAGCCCCAAAGAAACTGATATATGCGTCCGAATTCAAATTCAGAAATATGTAAACAGGCAGAGTACGGCGCTGCGGTGGGCAACGCCTATATAAGACAAGTGCCCGGGGCAGTTGTTAGATCGGTTACTGCTGCTGCAATGGCAGGTTATCAAAATTTAAGTGAGTTTGAGCGTGGTGTTATGGTCGGCGCACGAGGGATGGGACACAGCATCTCCGACGGAGCAATGAAGTGGGGATTTTCTCGTACGATCATTTCACGAGTGTACCATGAATATCAAGAATCTGGTAAAACATCAAATCTCTGACATCACTGCGGCCGGAAAAAGATCCTGCAAGAATGGCACCTACGACGACGGAAGAGAATCGTCCAATGTGACAGAAATGTAACCCTTCCGCAAATTGTTGCAAATTTCAATGCTGGGCCATCAAAAAGTGTCAGCGTGAGAACCATTCAACGAAACATCATCGATATGGGCTTTCGGAGCCAAATGTTCACTTGTGTACCCTTGATGACTGCACGACACACCGCTACGGTCGCAGGTTCGAATCTTGCCTCGGGTATTGATGTGTGTGATGGCCTTAGGTTAATTAGATTTAAGTAGTTCTAAGTTCTAGGGGACTGATGACCTCAGATGTTAAGTCCCATAGTGCTCAGAGCCATATGAACCATTTTTGCACGACACAAAGCTTTACGCCTCACCTGGGCCCGCCAGTATCCACATTGGACTGTTGATGACTGGAAACAAGTTGCCTGGTCGGACGAGTCTCGTTTCAAATTGTATCGAGCAGATGGATGTGTAGACAACTTCAAGAATCCATGGACCTTGCATGTCAGCTGGTGACGGCTCTGTAATGGTGTGATGCGTGTGCAGTTGGAGTGATATGGGACCCCTGATACGTCTAGATACGACTCTGACAGGTGACACGCACGTAAGCATACTATCTGATCACTTGCATTCATTCTTGTCCACTGTGCATTCCGACGGACTTGGGCAATTCCAGCAGGACAATGGACACCCCACACGTCCATAATTGCTAAAGTGTGGGTCCAGGAATACTCTTCTAAGTTTAACACTTCCGCTGGCCACCAAACTCCCAGACATAAACATTATTGACCACATCTAGGATACCTTTGCAATGTGCTGTTCAAAAGAAACCTCCATCCCCTCGTACACTTACGGATTTATTGACAGCCCTGCAGGATTCATGATGCCAATCCCTTCCAGCTCTTCTTCAGACATTAGTCGAATCCATGCCATGTCGTGTTGCGGCACTTCTGCGTGCTCGCGGGGGCCCTACACGATATTAGGCAAATGTACCAATTTTTGTGTGTCTTCAATGTATATCCTGTGTGCCGACTAACTTGCCATGCCTCATCACGATAAGCTCGGTCATAGGGACTGGTTGTCTTATACATTTGACCAGTACAATCAGGGACAGGTGACCTGTCAAGCTGCAGGCTTGTAATAGCCATGACCTCATGGCGCAGGTGAGTGACGTGTGCGTTTGCGCCACTTGGCGATATCATCATTTGGCACATGCTTTATGTGTTCTGGCTCGCTCCGAAAAGCTTCTCTTGTGGTACCTGATTCAGGTGATGTCTCAGCTTCAGCTCGCTGTATCGCATCTTTCCATTTGGTGTTTAACTTTTCATTGACATGTTTGTCCTTTTCATCAGACCACTTCACAAATTCATTAGAAAATATTTTCCCTTGAGCGTCTAGCCACTATCGTAACACTTTTTTCAGGTTCATGCACTACATTTTGAACCCGTAGAGACAGTTGCTGCACTGTACTTTCAGTTGTATCCTGAGCTGTCTGTAGTGACTGAACACCACATGTTAATTTCTTTACGGCTTCGGGTATGCCCTCATAAGATTTCTTTGGGTCTGAAATTTCAGTAGAAGCGTTAACAAAACCAAATCTAATTGGCTTTGCTAATTGTATTTATTTGCGTGGTACACTCTTTGTCTCGCGCATCCAGTTACGTTGCTTATTCTTTGTCATTTTCTTCCATTCGCGTGGATAATTCTTCGTCACGCTCCGTAAGTGTGGTACTCACATAAGCAGAAATTCGTGTGGTTGAGTTTTCGTTCTACTCTGTGGTGTTTATTTGCGTGTCAAACTACTTATCGCCATTCTCCATTTGCATTGCTAATGCTTGATCATGAGTATTTATCATAGCTGCAATTTTCTTAAACAGTTCTACTAACAGATCTACATTTTTCTCAGGTTTCTGGATTTTCCTCATTATGCGACGATTGGAAATTTAACTCGAGCTTGGAAATGGCGGGATTCGTATGCTCTACTGTTGGATCGGCGTTACTGCTGCAGTCGACAACAGATTCAAGATTTATTTCGTCAACATTGTCCATCTTTACTATTCTCCAAATCTTAAGCGTGCGACACTAATAAATCTTGTGATACAGAGAATAAATCTTAAAACCAAGCGCAGAAAATTATCTTAACATTAAACTATGCAAGGTGGATATTACTACATGAAACAGCAGAATGACATCTTCAATCCATCTTGCGTTCATGCTGCTCAAAAGCTGCCATCTTGGTCATGATCACTCGCAACAGTGTAACGTATACGTTTTAGACTTTTTCAAAACCGGACGCTTAATAATTAGACATGCGTCACGAACGGCTCAACGATATGTTCGAAAAAAAAATCTTGAGAAGCAAAATGCAAGCAACCAAACAATAGTATCTTTTATCTCCAATTCTTCTACCCGTGTTGTATCGATGCTTCCTGTTACATTAAACATTCCTTTTAAATGTAGTTAATTCATTTTTTAGTATAGCTGCTCTCTCTTAGTAATTCCTCTTCAGACAACATGGATTTTTGCTCCAGAATTGATTTTTGAACATTGAACAGAAAACACATCTTGTAGTTACAGCTGGCCGTTGTGGTCGAGCGATTCTAGGCGCTTCAGTACGGAACCGCGCTGCTGCTACTGTCGCAGGTTCGAATCCTGCCTCGAGCATGGATGTGTGTGATGTCCTTAGGTTAGTTAGGTTTAAGTAGTTCTAAGTCTAGAGGACTGATGACCTCAGATGTTAAGTCCCATAGTGCTTAGAGTTATTTGAACCATTTGTAATGACAAGCAGTATTGGAATTTTACACATCGGAGACCACGCTGGGCGCAAGATGTGGCGTTGCCTTCTGGCTCACACTGAGATTTTCGATTGAAGTTTCTCAAAGGGACGGTTTTAGAAAGAAAAGAAAGTGATTGTATTTAGTGAAAGTGAAAGTGATTGTATTTAAGTTGACTGTTGCGATATAAAGGCAAGTCACATTCATCTACATCTACATCTACATCCATACTCCGCAAGCCCCCTGACGGTGTGTGGCGGAGAGTACTTTGAGTACCTCTATCGGTTCTCCCTTCTATTCCAGTCTCGTATTATTCGTGGAAAGAAAGATTATCGGTATGCCTCTGTATGGGCTCTAATCTCTCTGATTTTATCCTCATGGTCTCTTCGCGAGATATACGTAGGAGGGAGCAATATACCCCGGTGAAGGTATGTTCTGCAAACTTCAGCAAAAGCCCGTACCGAGCTACTGATAATAGGCCTAATCTCCTTTAACAGTATCATATGGTACAGCTCACTGCAATGTCTGTTACTCTGAATTTTATCTGTTTTATTCCTTCAGCTTACTATTTTTTTATAACTATTGCCACTTCAGGCCAATGAATAGGTTAGTAGGCGTGAGGAGGCAACCTACCACACACATACACACACACACACACACACACACACACACACACACACACACACACACACAAACAAACAAAAATCTCACGATAAAATGTTAATTATGGCAAGGGAATTGATCGAAAAAATATCTCACGTTGGTTCTAGCTTCCGATAAAGAAGAAGCTAACGAAAGATCGAGAATAGTGTTTGGTAGTTCACCCTCGAACAATAAGCCTCCAACATCTCCTATCTCGCCACTGAAAAACATTCAAAACACCTTACAGGTTATACGTATGAATAAGAAACAGGGTATCAGTGCTTTTTTAAATAATTAACTCGACTAATTAAAGTGAAATAAGTAATTGTAAAGCCAGCAAACTATGACTGAATCGAACTTACATGTTGTCTGTACAAGCTCACAAGACATAAAGACAAAATGGTGGTCAGGTGACAAGTGATGTAGCCTCTGTCATTTTTTTCTCAGTGACATTACTTTACCATCTTCCTCATATCTAGCGGCTTTGCTAAGCATAAATGTTGATTATAATTACGAAAATGCTCGCTGGTTTATTGACAAGCAACATATTTTATCAGATATATATATATATATATGAATAAATTGCCTTTTCTCTATAGTGAATCATTTCGAAAATCAGTTATATAAAAGGAAAATATAAAAATGAAAGGAAACGTTTTAACGACATTCCCAGTAAAACGGAGTATTGCAGAAACGTATGCAGAAATGGAGGCTGCTTGTTAGGCATAGCACACGGTACGTGACATAAATTTTTGGTGCACACAGGCGCTCCTGTGTCAGTAGCTAGTCTGGTCATCTTGTGTAGGAAGAGACTGAAGTCTCCACGGTATAGAATACATGGAGAAGGTGACAATGACGTGACGTCATTGGGGAGAGCACCACTCAGTTTTAGTGTTGGAACTAAAAGTTTTCAGAAGTATTTTGAAGTGTTTCCATGTGATGTTGAAGGGAAGTGAGCGATTCTGGAAGACCACTTCCTCGATGAACATCATGCAAGTACTGACCTTCGCCAGTGTTCATTTGAACTCGATGGGACATTGTTTCACTGGGTACAACGACTGCAATTGGGACAACGTTGCAAAGTTTACCAATCGTGGAGGTGCTACCAAATGAACTGCGAACATTTACGCTGAAGATCATTTTGCATGATAATATACCGCAAGATACAGGGAAATTAGCCTTGGATAGTGTAGGTACAGACTTACCAAAGGAAGCATTATGTGTTGTACAATCATTAAGAAGCAATGATGAGTTGGATAAGTCACATTGTTTTCTACTCAAAAGTGTAGTACACATCAAGGAAATAGACGGGGATTTTGTGGTTCCTTTTAGTCTTGATAATTTTGGAATGGACAAGTTGAGTCTGCAGTAGGGGTTACCGACTGCTAATTTAGATGTCCTATAGGAGGAGTATATAGATATGTGAAGTGAGGACCTCAGCTGCAAGCAAACTGTCGATACATGGGCTCTACATGAGAAGTGATAGGAAAGCAATAGAAACCTTTTTACTGCAATTTACAGAGTTATTTAATCCAAAAGGTCCACTTCCAGAAAAACCAGTCACACAGTACAGAATACTAACTGGCAACAATGTGCCAGTATACAGAAAAATATACAGTATCGCAAGATGTCTGCAATAATTGAAGGAAGAGTTCATTGATCAGCATTTGTCTGATGGGATTCTTGAACATAGTGAGAGGCAATGAGATACAGCCATTGTATCACTCCTGAAAAAGATCACAAGATGACACTTAAAAAACATAGATTTAGTTGTGCTTATTGGTACCTTAACGCGGAACTGGTGTCAATGTACTACCATACCGAACATAAGATAAATTCTGGAAAAGCTGGAGCAGTCTAAATAGTTTTCAACAATGAATTTGAAAAATGACTGTCACCAACTGGAGGTGATGATGGACGACTGGCCAAAGACAGCTTTTAGGGTCCAATGGGGCCATTATCAGGACCGCTGAATGGCCTTCAGAATTAAAACTGCACTGACTACTTTTCAGAGACTATAGGTTGGGAACTTAGAAGGTTAAAACCAAAATGATGCATGGCGCATCTGGCTGACATCATAGTGTTTTTAATGGACTTGGAGAAGCATGTATGATGATTGGAGGTGTTCAAGAGACCGTGCACAGCACGTTTATTGCAGAGTATTGATAAATGTCGTTTTACAGTAACAGAAGTAAACTTTCTCAGGCATGTGATCAATCATAATTTTGTTCCCCTGGCATCTCATGAAATATTCTGTGAGAAATACGTCCAGTTCAATGCTTCTCTGTAATTGTTTAGTGCAGAAACTTTCTACTATTTCATTACCTCCACTGTCATTTAGAATGCAGATTCTCAGATTTGTCTGCTCCACCTGGATACTATAAGTATATCTGTTGACCAGTTTGGTAGACATGATTTGTCAAATGCACTCTTGTGTTATGAAAGTGTGCCTATCACCTACATTAAATTTCAATATATATTGATCCATCTTTTTAATATGACTGTGTACAATATTTAGAAACTCATTATCATGCATATAAATTGATTTCATGGTTATTGTTCGATATAATATTCAGTTATACTGCTCAATTATTTGTGGAAGAATATCCATCCATTTGTATAATCTATGGAGATAAAAATGCATCCATATAATGGGTTTTTATCGTTCTCTTCAAACATTCCATCACACTTGCTTTTCATCTAGGAGAATGTTGAATAGTGCTGTGTATCATACTGATCCGATATTGTCTTGAAATGTCTATTATGTAACTGACCACCATAAACAGTTTGAAGACTTACTAGACAGCAATTCGTCCACATCTGCACCAATTGGATCAGCGCCAGTGTAACTGCCTTCCCTGTCTTCGTTTTAACAGGTAAGTCCCAAGCGACTTTAAATACATATCAAAGAGCATAAAAATATATTTGAAGCCTTCGTTTCCTTCATATCTAGTAGATCAGCCAGCCATAAGTCATCTAATGCTTTTGCTGTTTATTGCCTACGCAAGAATGTTTTGTGTGCTGCTTTGTGTAGTTGTCGAATAACCATCTTCATAATCTCTGTGCTCTGAAGTCATTGACAAGACTTCATTAATATAAGCAGTATTTCCTGGAGTGGCCATTGATGTGAGCAGTATTAATCGTTCTACTAACTGATTGCAGTCACGATATATTTACTGCAGAGACCAAATGTATGCTGAATGTCAATACAGGCACCACCACCACCATGTTCACTTAATGTTGGTTTAATAATTTTTTATATAATTTACTGTGTAGACTTTTTATTGGTCGTACTGGGGAATTGTTTTTCCTATGTACATTAGCCATACATAATATATCTACATACATTTTTGATTCTTTCATTAAACATTCATCACGCTTTGAAAATCTGTAGAATATTAGATTCAACAAAGTAGGTATTCTTTCAAATTCTCTCTTTCCAGTCGATGTTTTGTGCTTGGTGACACTAATGGGTAATGCACCCAACATTTGTGTTTTTTTTCCTACTGACTCCGTATGTTCCATGTATCTCGGTATTGCTATGATGTTAATGAACTCGCCAGTCATATCATCTTGTACACCATTGCATTACTGGTCATTTTCGAGAGTCATTCAGGAGTTTAAGTAGCAAGCTTAAATGTTTCTCTGGTCTCTCTCCAAGTGACATGCACTTAGCAATCGCAGTTTCTGTCGAACTGCATTATGTGTTTGAGGACTTTGTGTTTTGTCATTACAGCTGACAGATGTTGTGCACTAAACAGACTTTGTGACAATGTGCAACTTATATACTCTCAGACTATCTGATTTTCTTTTTTACTTTCTGTTAGTACATTTTCTAGTACTACAACTCTTGCAGCTAACATTTTTGTTACACTCAAAAAATTCCCGAATTTTGTGTTAATGATCCTAATATGGTTTTTCCCGGGACGTTTCTATCCCTGATGGTTTTACACTCATTTCAATTTTCGCAACAACATATAAGGATGTTCTACCTTAGAACTCTCTCAGTCTGAATGTGACATGTGTGGGAATTTGTCCATAGTGTATTGTATTATGACGTAATGTATTATGGTGTAATTTTGTATAAAGTTCTTCCACAGCTTTTCATAGCTGATTTCATGCTTTGTATCAGTAGTTTAACATTTTTGTGTAGATGTATAAGAATATTCAGTAATAATTGAACTGTGAGGGCTATATATATTTGCTTGCAAGGATGTACCGTACGACCATATTTATCCATGATGTGTTATAATACATATACATTCAGTTACAAGTACGTGTTGTACAACTGTATTTGGCTGTTATGTGATATATACTGACATCTTAGCTATTGTTGCATTGCATTTTTTTTAACTGGACATATTGCTCTCAATTCCATGAACATCATGTCAGTTTCTATATGTGCTTGATAAATGTCTGAAATCAAAATAGATTTTGTGTCATACCTCACCAGCTGTTTTGGAATTCACAAGTATATTTGGCTGAAATGAAAAAAAAACAAATATTTTTGTATCTGTTTCTCTTTTCCCACAGCAACATCACCAATTATAGATGCACTATTTGAGTTTGGCCTTTCTGGTGATGGAACAGCATCACTTTCTTGTAGTGTCTTGCATGTCACACCATCAATGATTGACGATCTCTCGTAATAGCTGTTAGAGGAGTTGAAATAATGTTTTTGATAGTACCTATTCATATTCAAAGTGAACTCCATAGAGATATGATAACTTACGTCTTGACCTAATACAAAGGACCGACAATCGTTGAATGTATATTGTCAAGCAGAATTGGACCATTCTTAATTTTTTCTGTAGTATGGAGGACCAGTCAGTTGATAAAAGTCCATTCATCTAGTCATGATATTGACTACATGATTACATTTGGGAACAAGGGATTTTATAGGAAGAAACAATAGGAAAAACATGGCTAACACCTTTTTGTTTATTGTGCATAGACACATCATAAATTGCATATAGGTGAATATATGAACTTGCTTAAATATGGTGGTAGTTCTGTGCCAACATCTATCATGGAGGAGTCATACATATTATTACATACTGATGCATAGCATGCATCAAAATGCTCGCTAACGAAGAGGTATATTCTGAAGTGCGAGATCCACTAAATTCTTTCAGAGATTCTCATAAAAGCAATTTATATTTGGCTGTCAGTTGATGCATTCATCGACAGCATACTGGGTAGCAAAGCTGGCATATATTCTTTAATGCACAAGTATGATTTTGTAAATGCATGTATTTTCTGTCCATATATATCTTCAATTTTAATGGGATGTCGTTACTGCAGACAGTATGATCATGTACTACCACTAAGGGAGTTTGAGTGCTTCTGCTGAACATGGCTGCAGTTAACATTGCATTACTGCATAGATCAGAGATCTCGATTTTTTCCTGGCTATGCTGCATGGGGAAGAGTGAGAAGGGAGGAGAGGAAGAGGAGAGGGGAGGAGAGAGTGGATGGGTTGGTCTTGAGGGGGAGGGGTCATCCCTCATGACGCTGGTATCGAAGAATTCCTATTGTCTCCACCAGCACTCTCCTTCATCCACTACTTGTTTGCTGCTGTGAGCAACGATCTTTTGCGAGGTACCGCACACAAAATTTTCACTTCATGCTGTTCTTTTCGCAATATTCAGTTAGGGAATGGTTGAGATGAACCTGCGTTTACTAACAGCACCAGTCCCTGTTGAATATGAAACCGATTGTTATTGACTAGGTATGACACCTGTCTCCCATTCCTGTCAGTTAGATCTTTTATACAACACCGTACTTAAGCCATTGTACATGGCTATAAGAGTTGTCGTAGATACATTGCACAGTCAGTGTCGACACACCAACAAACTCGGCAACTTCATTGACGATGTGGTTATGGGCATGTCCAAACACGAAAGCTCTTTCCTGCCATTATGTCGCTCTCCACGAGGACATATCGTGCTGTGCTGTTACCTTGATTTCTGGGGTCGATTCAGTCAGTGTTACATGGCTATTAGCACCAACTGCTATAGGCAAATGCTGCTGCTCTCGATCGTTAAGTGAACGTCGTCGGCCACTGCGTTGTCCGTCGAGAGAGGTAATGCCTGAAATTTGGTATTCTCGGCGCACCCTTCACTCTGTAGAGCTCGAAATATTGAATTCCCCAGCGATTTCCGAAATGGAATATCCTATGCTTACAGCTGCAGTTAACATTCCGCCTTCAGTGTCTTTTAATTCCCCTCGCGCGGCCATAATCCGTCGATAATGCTTTCAGGTGTCTCACACGAGTACAAATGACAGCTCCGCCTATGCACTACCCTTTTACACCTTGTGTACGCGATGCTACCACCATCTGTATAGGTGCACATCACTGTCCGATGACTTTTGTCACCTGAGTGTAATGTTACGTCTAGGGAGAATATTGGTGCCACCATGGTTCGTTTGCAGAACTGACAGGATAATAAGATGGAAAAAAATCACTCTCCAGGCTAAACCCATCTCTTACGTGCAGTTTGTTACTGTTCGCACCTTGCCCTCAGGTCCACTTTTAACGAACCATAGGTATTAAGGTTTTTTTAACAATAACAATGGAATATGTGAAATGTTTAAATATAGTAATAACAATTTGCTTGCCTCAGTGCTTAGCACATTGCTGTAGCATAACTTCCACAAAGTTGCAATTCAAATAAATATAACTTTAGAAAAACATTTCCCCATAATTTGAGACGTACTTTTGTAATGCAATGTTTTAGAAACTATAATAGCAACAAATGTTTTACAATTTTGGCAGCTTCATTATTTATACGTCGTAAAATCGAAATGCGCAATCACCGTTATCAGTATTTCTCATAGCACTAAGATTGTAAACAAATGTCTGACACAATGGCTATGTGAACATGTAAATGAATGCTGCATCATTCAGTGATTTTCCACTTCTGTCTTGCCTTACTCAGTTCCCTGTGATTTGCCGGCTCCGTCTTTGAACTGACGAACAACGTCATATTCCTTGTTCATAGCAATTGTGGTCAGTCAGTGAATGGTAGCCTTTTCCAGACTGGAATGTTTTCTGCTGCCAGTCAGGCAGAAACCAAACCACATGGGAGAGGTTTTGTTAGAAGGGTATGCGTATGTCATCAAGCACAAACAGCAGCCTAGAAGCGGGCAATACCCAGTTCGATGGGATGGGAGATGTGGAAGCCAATGTTGCTGAGTTCTCCAGGAGGTGTATATTCCCGCTGATTGACTCAGTATTTGCCTTCTCTTACTTTACTGATGTTAAATGAGGAGAGTATTCCTGAGTTTTAACGATCTTTACGTAATAGATATAGCCGGAATGTGCCGCAACAAATCTCAATAACCTCAGATAATTTATCTCTGAAATAAACAGCCCCTTATACAGTCTTTTGCTTTCTTTCTCGTATTGAATTTCAGGTTCTCGGTATCGACAATACAGAACGAAGAAAATTTCATAGAAAGACTAATTAGTAAAACTTAAAAAAATCGGAGCTATTTAATGTCAAAACAGGTGCCAGTAGTTTCTAAAATAAACTCCGGAATACAATATCTTAAAAATTCAAATTACTCGCTTTACATATATTCCAGTTTGCTCAGTCATAAAATGCTAATAAATCAGTTTTCAAATGTTCAAATGTGTGTGAGTCCTTAAGGGACTAAACTCCAGAGGTCATCGGTCCCTAGACTTACAAACTACTTAATCTAACTTAAAGTAACCTATGCTAAGAACAACACACACACCCATGCCCGAGGGAGAACTCGAACTTTCGGCGGGAGGGAATCAGTTTTCAGTTTCGTGAAATGACACCAGCTAATAGCTCAAATACAAAACAAACATGAACTCTGTCATTCGACAGACGAACAACGACAAAGCTTTTTTTACTGCACATTACAAGGTTTATTTACAATGAATATTTCTATCGTATTTGTACAATTACGAACAAAGGATCTCTTGACCAAGCAAATGCCATCATCTTGTTGTCGCTGGCTGTGAGGTAAAGGATGGCGTTGTCCGGCTCTCTGAAGGTCCATCTCAAATGAGATAGACGGTACAGAGTTCTCACGATTCCCGTCAATGCCACGTAAAAAAGAAGATACACGTCTGCACGAATGTACTGAAATATATCTACAAGGTGTACAGCTTTGCTTCCGCAATTTTTCTGCAACATTTGAAGCTCTAATGAAATAAATTGGTTACACACATAATCATTAATAGTATTTTCCAACATGGCCACTACTTTCTCCCATCTTTCGGGCCTTGTACGAATCCCGCGTTGAAAAAATCGTTCGTCTTTTGAAGCGATTCACGAATCGATCCAATTTATGACTTCTCCATGAGATCGGAAGTTTTGGTCAGCCAGGCCATGCGCCATTGATCTACGTTTCCAAATACATTTTGATCTCTTTTGCAACGTGGGGTCGAGCCTTGTCGTGCTTAAAAATCACTTTATCGTGCCTCTCGCTGTATTGCGGCCGTTTGTCTTTTAATGCTCTGCTCAGACGCATTAATTGCGTTCGATAACGAGCACCTGCAATTGTTTCACTTAGTTTTAACACCTCATAGTACGCGACGCCGAGCTGGTCCCACCAAATGCAGAGCATGATCTTGGAGCCGTGAATATTCGGTTTGGCGGTCGACGTGGAAGCATGGCAGGGATATCCCCATGATTTTTTGCTTTTAGGGTTATCGTAATGAACCCATTTTTCGTCCCCGGTCACAACGCGATGCAGAAATCGCTTCCGTTATTGCCTCTGAAGCAACTGTTCACAGCCGCGCGGGATTAGCCGAGCGGTCTCAGGCGCTGCAGTCATGGACTCTGCGGCTGGTTCCGGCGGAGGTTCGAGTCCTCCCTCGGGCATGGGTGAGTGTGTTTGTCCTTAGGATAATTTGGGTTAAGTAGTGTGTAAGCTTAGGGACTGATGACCTTAGCAGTTAAGTCCCATAAGATTTCACACACATTTCATTTCAACTGTTCACAAACACGCAAACGCCATTCAACGTCTCTTGGTTTCAGCTCTCACGGGATCCAAGTTCTTTCTTTCTGAATCATGCCCATAGCCTTGAGGCGTTTTGAAATGGCTTGCTGTGTCACTCCCACTAATCGTGCCAATTCTTCCTGATTTTGACGTGAGTCTTCACTCAGCGATGTCTCCAATTCTGCATCTTCGAAAACATTCTCTCTTCCACAACTATACAGGTCTACGACGTTAAAATCACCGTTCTTGAAGCGCTGAAACCACTCACGACACGTTCTTTCACTAATAACGTCCTTACCATACGTATTTAAGACCATTAGATGAGACTCAGACACTGTTTTCTTCATGTTGAAACAAGACAGTAACACCTCCCTGAAATGACGAGAATTAGGCTCGTAAAATGACATTTTCAATCAAGAACAACTTTATGATGCAGACACAAATCGACTAATGTTTGAATGAGGTTATGTTGACCAAGGTCGAAGCTAACTGTATGAAGTCTGCGATCTGTTTCTTTCGAACTCTACTTACCGTTGTCGCCACCTATCGGCAAACGGCGGGAGCAAAGTTGTACACCTTGTAGATATACTGCCGTCCATTAAAATTGCTAGTATCAAGAGGGAAAACAAATAAGAAATTTTGCGTGTTGTATCTATACAGTATAATAGGAAGAGTTCATGATTAAGTTCGTAGGATATACAGGGTGTGAAATACGAGTATGCATGCAGTACACAGAGCTGCCTGCTCTGGTGGCAACAATGGCTCGAGTCCGGCTGTGCATTTGTGGGATGTTGGTTGTGCTGTTTTGCATACGCCTATGAAGCTGGAGACGGATCTCTTGTGACCTACAGAGCAGGGAAGCACCCCACATGATCATGCAATTTAATTACAGGAAGTCATAGTATCATGCAAATGGAAACGTCTTAATGAATGACAATTAATAGGGTGGCCCAATCAAACATAACAATGGGGCTAACAGACCATGCACACAGACATGTTAATGACAGGAGGGATGATCTACTCTATAACAGAAACAACTGGTCACTATAAAAATAAGATTTATCATCGCAAAGTAAAACACGTGAGTTAATCATTGAGTTAAACAACTGAACGAAATACGCTCATGTAAAAAAAAAAAAAAAAAAAAAAAAAAAAAAAAACACCGTGGCTGGCGAGAGATAGGACGTTCATATTCACATGAGATGTACATCAGCATGTTCTGCAAAAATAACTAGTATTTCAGTCACTCGGTTCAGCATGTTTCCTCTCGCCTAGTAGGCACAGACCTGCCATGGACTCTAATAACTTGTTCCGTGCGTGATGGAATCGATGCGTATAAGGCACGAATGGCAGTACTGCAGCAGTCATTTCACAATAACCTACACATTTTCGATTGGCGACAAGTCTGGTGATCTGGCAGGCCAAGGGAACAGGCTGACATTCTATGACACCAAGATGGTACCATGTTCGTGTAGCAAAATGTGGTCGTTCATTGTTTTGCTGAAAAATTACGTCTGGTGTCTTGTGCAGAAAGGGTGCGGCTACAGGTCGCAGAATGTCACATAGGTCACACTGGTCACAGCGTCCTGGACACGCACCAAGTGTGATTTGAGATTGTACCTACTAGCACTCCACACCTTAAGGCCTTGAGCTGGCGCTGTATGTCTCGTGTGAATTGCAGTAACTGTGATGTCGCTCCCCTTGTCTACGGCGAACCAAACTGCGGCCATCATTTCCAAACAAACAGAACGTGGATTCACCCGAAAACACTATCTGATGCCATTCCTGTCCCCAGTGACGTCATTCCGTACACCATTGTCGTCTAGCATGTTTCTGCACATTCGTCAAAGGTGAGCGGAGAAGTGGACGATGCGCACGTAACACATGCGACACATGCGACGAACTGTCACCTCTGGTAGTGTACGATGTGTTACACTGTTCCACTATTGCGCCAGAGCCGAGGAGGACGCAGATCTGTCCTGCAATGCCATTCGGATGAGATGTCGAGCTTCTCGGGGTGTGGTCTGGGTGGTGTCACTAGACCTATTTCGTCGTGTTCTACGGTCTTCCGTGATGCATTCTGCACACACGAGTGCACTGCCGAAGCTCTTCGTCCCTCACGAGTACCAATTCCCCGGATGGATTCATCACATTCTCTCATGACAATAATGTGCCCCATATGAAACTCACTGACTGGACGGTACGGTTTGGTCATACGTCTGCGAGGCATCCTGCACGTCTGCTCAAGTCACAATAATGCATTACCTTCGGTCTATAGCAACAACGAGAGAGAAATAGATCAAATTAAATTATTTACATGTTAAATCATGACATGGACAGGAGCAAATATTCCTTGTCTATGAGTAAATGACGCAATTAACGAATAATCAGGGATGCAGAAAGTATTGGTCCAGGGTACCTCAAGCGTTCCTAAAACTTTTTCTTAATTATTAGAACAGTCAAGAAATATCAGCCTAACCTAATGCGATATAAGTCCAACAGTGGAATAAACAGCCAGTCAAAAATAAAAGTTTAAAAGACCTACAATGAATCTGGAACAGGCGACACTAAGCCAAACATAACTGGTTGATAATTGGATATAGGGTCACAATCCATCCACAATGCCTAAAAATTAATAAAATTGTGTGAGAAGTGTAAACAAGAACCCATTTAGTACTAAAAACAGTAAAGAGACGATAACTAATGGGGAAATTTGTATGAGAGTGGCATACCATAAATAAAGCAGACCGTAACGCATGGAGATGCAGGCGGGAATGTGGTCACATTCGTAGACAAAAAATATCGGGATCCTGCCCCAAATAGCATAACAGACACTTACATATTGTATCTATACAGTATAACAGGAAGAGTTCATGATTGAGTTCGTAGGATACACGGGGTGTGGAATACGAGTATGCATGCAGTACACAGAGCTGCCTGCTCTGGTGGCAACAATGGCTCTAGTCCGGCTTTATCGCGTTAGGTTGGGCAGATATTTCTTGACATTTCTTATACACTGAGATGACAGAAGTCATGGGATAGCGATAGACACATATAGAGACGGCGGTAATGTCGCGTACACAAGGTACAAAACGAAAATGCATTGACAGACCTGTCATTTGTACTCGGGTGATTCATGTCAAAAGGTGTCCAACGTGATTACGGCCGCACGACAGGAATGAATAGACTTTGGGCGCTGAATGGTAGTTGGAGCTAGACGCTTGGAACATTCCATTTCGGAAATCGCTAGAGAATTCATTATTCCGAGATTCACAGTGTCAAGAGTCTGACGAGAATACAAAATTTCAGGCATTATCCCTCACCATGGACAACACAGTGGTCGACGACCTTCACTTAACGACAGAGAGCAGCGGCGTTTGCGTACTGTTGTCAATACTAACACACAAGAAACAATGCGTGAAATAACCCCAGAAATCAATGTGGGACATACGACGAACGTGTCCATTAGGACAGTGCGGCGAAATTTGGGGTTAATGGGCTATGGCAGCAGGTGACCAGCGCAGGTACCTTTGCTAACATCACGACATTCCCTGCAGCGCCTCTTCTGGGCTCGTGATCATATTGGTTGGTACCTAGACGGCTGGAAACTCGTGGAATGCTCAGATGAGAGCCGATTTCAGTTGGTAAGAGCCAATGGCAGGGTCCGAGTGTGCCGTAGACCCCACGAAGCCATTGACCAAAGTTGTGAACGAGGCACTGTGGAAGCTGGTGGTTTCTCCGTAATGGTGCGGACTATGTGTACGTGGAAAGGAGTGGGTCCTCTGACCCATCTGAACCGATCATTGACTGTAAATGGTTGTGCTCGGCTACTCGGAGATCATCTGCAGCCATTCATGGACTTCATGTACCCAAACAATGACGCCATGTCACAGGGCGACAATTGTTCGCGATTCGTTTGAAGAACATTCTGGACAATTCGGGTGAATGATTTGGCTACCCAGATCGCCCGATACGAATCTCATCGAACATTTATGAGACGTAACCGAGAGGTCAGTTCGTGCACAACATCCAGCACTGGCAACCCTTCTGCAGCTAGAGACGGTTATAAAAGCAGCGGGGTTCAGTATTTCTTTAGGGGACTTCCAACGACTCGTTGTGTTCATGCGCACTAAGCCTGGCAATAGAAGGTCCGACACACTGTTTGGAGGTACCCGATGACTTTTGTCATATCAGAGTAGTTAAAAAAATGGCGTTCTTCAGGGACTGTGGACCCACGCTTCTGGCTTACTTGATGGTTCTCGAATTCTGTCATTTAGTTGTAAGCTAGGAATGTTCAGACCCATCCATGTTGCAAATAATGTCATGATTTAACATGTCAGTAACGGACCAAAATCGTAGCGGACGATTTTTTTTGTTTTGTTTAACAGATCTAGCCTGATGATGTGGCTTCTAGGCTATGAAATTGGCTGTTAAATAAATTAACTACAAAAGCAGCCAAGATGTTATTATTGAAGACATTCAGATGAACTGAGCTAGGATGCTCCTTATCGGGGCATCGCTGGCCACACCAATGAGACGGAAGTAACAAGACATGTCCACAGACGTTCTCCGCGCCACCGTCTGTGGTCTGTCTTGAAATAGACCAACAAACTGACACGAGGTCAGTTCTATGCCGGGCTACGTTCCAATCAACGCCTAGTCCACAGCGAGCATCGAGAATAGTACAGCGACCGGCGACATCAGAGTTAAAAGTCAGTCTGTGCAACTTCAACTCTACGCGAGAGTTCATCAGTTGTAGTGGCTCGTGACTGCATGTGGTCCATTCCTTTGGCAATCTATGGCCAAATGTTTTCAATAGGTGAGACACCTGGAGAACGTACTGACCCAGGTAGTAGACAAACACCAGGTCAGGACAGCCCGGGCAACATGGGTCCTGCGTTCTTACCATGCCAGAAATGTAACAGCTGTTATGTGATCCAGAGAAGCTGACGAGTGTAATCTGGCAACAATTGTTATCCTCGGCACCTACACACACACACACACACACACACACACACACACAGATGCGATTAACGTGTTGGTTAACGCCTAACTGGGACTCGTCTGACGTAGTGCGGCTCCTCTGATTGGTTTTGTTATTGTGCACAGCACTGTCGGCATGCCACTCTCTACCGTTCTGTCAAGGGAAGTCGCAAAAATGGTTGTCATGGTGTTGGTGCAGGAGTGCTCCAGACCCTGTTCTTTCTGTGTGGATACTGGTCTTGTTACATACAAGCCTATTTCCTGACTGAAGATAATGTAATGCGGCTGTACTATCAGGCATAACCCATGTTACATAAATGGAAGGAGGGGAATGCGGCTGGTCGATGACTTGGAGAAAATAGGTGTTGTTGCGACGGGCTGTCACACATGAACAGCTGATAACTGAGATAATTACTGTATGAATAAAATGTAAGAATTGCAATACACAGGGTGTAACAAATATGTACGGCACAAATTGCAGGATACATTTCTCACACATACACGAAGAAACTTATGTTATAAGAACATTGGCCTGGAAACACTTTGTTTCCACGTTTCACCTCATTTTCTCCAACTTATTAGTCACAGGAAATACACAAGAACAGAACGTCAGAATCATGGGGAAAGGCACTCTAAGTGACGTCTGGTCACGTTGTGTACGGCCAGTGTTTTGTTTTACATGACCCCGGTGCCATGCGACGTACGTCATTGCTTGTTTGCAAGTAATATCAACTGTTCCAGATTGAGGTTTTCACTCTGCAGCGGAGTGTGCGCTGATATGAAACTTCCTGGCAGATTAAAACTGTGTGCCAGACCGAGACTCGAACTCGGGTCCTTTGCCTTTCGCGGGCAAGTGCACTACCAACTGAGCTACCCAAGCTAGCTCAGTCTCGGTCCGGCACACAGTTTTAATCTGCCAGGAAGTTTCAACTGTTCCAGATGTTCAGTACGATCGTTGCAAGCACATGGGTTACTACATCCAGTTAATCACTGACTTGGGCCGTAAAATGGCAGTGTACACAAATGCAGAGATGGAAGATGCCTATTTTGATGTGTGGATCAGCTGACGGAAATGGGGCTCGCGTTCAGCGTTTGTACCGGGAGAGATTTCCAGGATGAAGGTGTCGCCCCGAGAGGAAAACATTTGAAGCCATTGATCGTCAACATAGGGAACATGAGGCATTTAAGCTTGATCCTCGCGACCGGGAAAGGCCCAGAAGGACGAGGACATCGCAACGGGAGGGGACACTGTTTCGTGCAGTTGATGACGACCTTAGTGTCAGTACAAGACACGTAGCCGCAACACTGACTGTTGACCATATGACTGTCTGGCGAGTGCTACACGAGGACCAGCAGTAACCATGCCATTTACAGAGTGTGCAGGCACTATCAACAGCTGGTTTTCCTGCACGTGTACTCTTGTGTGAGTAGTTTATTCATTAAAGCATCAACCCTAATTTTAGTGCATCGATGGTGTTCACAGATAAGGCGTCGTTTCAACGAGATCAGGTAGTAAATTTTCACGATCGGCATGTATGAGCAGACGTCAGTCCTCACGCAACTGTTGAAGCAAGTCATCAACAAAGATTTTCTGTCAGTGTTTGGGCCGGCTTTGTTGGTGACTCTTTGATAGGGCCTCACTTTCTTCCACCCACGCTCGACGGACAAACTTGTCATAACTCGTAGAGAATGTTCTACCTGATCTGTTAGCATATGTGCCTTTAGCTGTGCGACAATACATGTACTTCATGCACGATAAGGCACCTTCTTATTTTAGTGTCAATGGCCGTCGGCTTCGAAATATTCGGTGACGGATGGAAAGGTAGAAATGGATCAATTGCCTAGCCTCCACGCTCTCCGGACCTAAACCCATCGGACTATTATATGTGGGGCATTTGAAAGCCCTTGTGTGTGGAACCCCAGCACAAGATGTTCAGAATCTCCGTGCCCCTCTTATGGATGGCTGCGAAATCACACGCAGTACTCAAGGTGTGCATCAACGCATCCAAGATTCACTACGACGGCAGGTTGATGCAAGTATTAATAACCACGAAGGGCATATTGAAGGTCTCCTTTGAGAACGAGTCGCATGTGGTATGCTGGAGCGTTCTGTTCGTGTGTTTCCCATGAGTCATGAATTGTGACATGGAAACAAAACGTTTCCACAATCATGTTCATATAACAAAATTTCTCCTCCTATGTGTGAGGAATGTGTCCTGCCATTTGAGCTGTACATTTTTGTTACAGCCTGTATTTACAGACGAAATGAACACTTATCTTTTATTATACAACTTCTTTGCTGTGGTTATGAGTCAGAGTGTAGGTACAGTTACACATACTGATAGAAGCAGTCTAGCATTTGTAATGAAATGTCGCTGGTAATACAACTCGAGCACTGTTCAGTAGAAACTCCTTCTAGTACCACTGTACGTTTAATACAAACTCTTTCTCGTAGCACTGTTCAAAAACAAAAGTTCGCAAACATCTGCAAGGACTGGCAGATTAACTTGAAGAGTCTAACTGGTTGTCTCTGACTCTGTTGTCACCGGACACTGTACTCTTCTCACTGCTCGCTGTGGATCAGGCGTTGACTGGAATGTAGCCTGGCGTTGAACTGACCTCGTGCCAGTGTGTCGGTCTGTTTCAAGACAGACCACTGACGGTGGCGCGGAGAACTTCTGTGGGCGTGTCTCGCTACTTCCGTCTCATTGGTGTGGCCAGCGATACTCTGATAGCAAAGAGCACCTTTGTGGTGTCGATAGCAGGCGCCAGCGCTATGCCTATCGACTACACCATTGATATCTAACAGCGGTAAATTTATGGAATAATTTTATTACGCTACCAGTTTCGGTGCCTCTTCGTATCATCTTCAGACGACAGCATTAGATGTGTCAATTGTCCACCTCTGATATCTGCAAAAACCAGTCTGATACAGTGGTTCATTTAGTTACCACAAGCAACTGGATGGCTTATCTCGTTTCGTGTATAGAGGACTGAATAACGTGCCAATGAGGCACCAAAACCGGTAGCGTAATAATATTACTCCGTAAATTTACGGGTGTTCGATATCTGTTTTTTGCAAGCAATCGAACAATGTATCTTTCCTATCAGGCGCTAGTCACACGGGGCTGTTGAGATCCTGGATGGTGTTGAGTATGGCCCTGAATGAGACTCATTGCGTAGTTTTTCCTTACATACAAAATACAGATGGCTTTACTTCTACCTACTTTGTGCGATTCATTGAAATGCATGCTCGTGATAAACTTCGTCTGGCATCTTAAAGGAAGATATTGATGTTGGATCTGGGTTGTAGCACAATAGCTGAATATCTTCTCTGTCCTGCAATCGCGTCCATAGTTTTGAAATGAGGCTACAAGCAACAGTCAATTCCGAGCCCACCACTTGTTGTTTGTGGCTGATCTATAATCTACTAGTGACGTGGCCATGCACTATATCAAACGGCCGTGTCCGATGTTACGGTCTACAATTGGACTGAACCTACCAGTACCGGACGTCGGCTTTGACCTGCGAAGTAATGACGTCGTGTGGGAGGCCATACGTGAGCAAAAACTGTAATCCTTGCCGAGCCATGCCGATGGTACGAAATATTGTTACCCTACACTACAAACGAGTTCTTCTAATCTATCTGGCAGATCAAAACTGTGGGTCGGACCGAGTCTCAAAATCGGGACATTAGCCTTTCGCGGGCAAGAGCTCTACTGACAGAGCTACCCGAACACTTTTGTGCAGTCTGGAGGATAAGTGATTAGGTACAGACGGAAGTAAACCTGTGGAGGACGGGTCGTCAGTCATGCTTGGGTAGCTCAGTCAGTCTGCCGACACGGTGGCTCAGCGTGTTTGGTCAGAAGGTTGGCAGCCCTCTGTAATAAAAAAAAAAATGAGTGAAGTACCGAACGACGAACTCGAAGGACTGTCATGTGACGTTTGCCCAAACCAAAGGATGAGAACAAAGAAAAAAAAGTCCACAGAGGCAAAGATCCCGAGATCGAGTCTCGGTCCGGCCCATAGATTTAATTTTTCAGGAAGTTTCATAACAGTGCATCCTCCGCTGCAGAGTGAAAATTTCATGCTGGAGTTCTTCGAAAGTTATTTAGGTACATCCGCACGATGTTTCAGTATCTCACAATCGGTTATTTCTTGCGCATACCTCAATTCGCGAATCTGTAGATGTGGTATTTCGTGAGACTGCAACTGGTTCACAGCAAGCCGTTTTAAATCTCAATCTCTTGCAATCTGACATTATGGAATTAAAAACAAAAAGTATTAGAAATAAATGCCTATACATTAAATGAAACGTCCTGTGTAAAATTTCATGTGTCCGTTTGAACACTGTGATCAGATGCAGTCGGCACATACACTCACGTTCAAAAGTTAAAAGATCTTCGCCGTCCACGAGGAAAGCATTCCATCTTGACTACCTTTTGTGAACTAAACTGTAACAGGACGACACGGAAACACGTGACGTACAAGGGTCTGCTAAAAAAATATTTTTCACGGCAATTATAGGCGTCAGCAACCGCGACCTGCCATTGGCGGCACGGTATCACCACATATGCCACAACATTCCACGTTGTTACATTCTTTCACTCTGATGATATTTCGTTTAATTTCCGTGCTGCTGTTATTTGAATGAGAGGTACAGGGTGTTTCAAAAATGACCGGTATATTTGAAACGGCAATAAAAACTAAACGAGCAGCGATAGAAATACACCGTTTGTTGCAATATGCTTGGGGCAACAGTACATTTTCAGGCGGACAAACTTTCGAAATTACAGTAGTTACAATTTTCAACAACAGATGGCGCTGCAAGTGATGTGAAAGATATAGAAGACAACGCAGTCTGTGGGTGCGCCATTCTGTACGTCGTCTTTCTGCTGTAAGCGTGTGCTGTTCACAACGTGCAAGTGTGCTGTAGACAACATAGTTTATTCCTTAGAACAGAGGATTTTTCTGGTGTTGGAATTCCACCGCCTAGAACACAGTGTTGTTGCAACAAGACGAAGTTTTCAACGGAGGTTTAATGTAACCAAAGGACCGAAAAGCGATACAATAAAGGATCTGTTTGAAAAATTTCAACGGACTGGGAACGTGACGGATGAACGTGCTGGAAAGGTAGGGCGACCGCGTACGGCAACCACAGAGGGCAACGCGCAGCTAGTGCAGCAGGTGATCCAACAGCGGCCTCGGGTTTCCGTTCGCCGTGTTGCAGCTGCGGTCCAAATGACGCCAACGTCCACGTATCGTCTCATGCGCCAGAGTTTACACCTCTATCCATACAAAATTCAAACGCGGCAACCCCTCAGTGCCGCTACCATTGCTGCACGAGAGACATTCGCTAACGATATAGTGCACAGGATTGATGACGGCGATATGCATGTGGGCAGCATTTGGTTTACTGACGAAGCTTATTTTTACCTGGACAGCTTCGTCAATAAACAGAACTGGCGCATATGGGGAACCGAAAAGCCCCATGTTGCAGTCCCATCGTCCCTGCATCCTCAAAAAGTACTGGTCTGGGCCGCCATTTCTTCCAAAGGAATCATTGGCCCATTTTTCAGATCCGAAACGATTACTGCATCACGCTATCTGGACATTCTTCGTGAATTTGTGGCGGTACAAACTGCCTTAGACGACACTGCGAACACCTCGTGGTTTATGCAAGATGGTGCCCGGCCACATCGCACGGCCGACGTCTTTAATTTCCTCAATGAATATTTCGATGATCGTGTGATTGCTTTGGGCTATCCGAAACATACAGGAGGCGGCGTGGATTGGCCTCCCTATTCGCCAGACATGAACCCCTGTGACTTCTTTCTGTGGGGACACTTGAAAGACCAGGTGTACCGCCAGAATCCAGAAACAATTGAACAGCTGAAGCAGTACATCTCATCTGCATGTGAAGCCATTTCGCCAGACACGTTGTCAAAGGTTTCGGGTAATTTCATTCAGAGACTACGCCATATTATTGCTACGCATGGTGGATATGTGGAAAATATCGTACTATAGAGTTTCCCAGGCCGCAACGCCATCTGTTGTTGAAAATTGTAACTACTGTAATTTCGAAAGTTTGTCTGCTTGAAAATGTACTGTTGTCCCAAGCATATTGCAACAAACGGTGTATTTCTATCGCTGCTCGTTTAGTTTTTATTGCCGTTTCAAATATACCGGTCATTTTTGAAACACCCTGTAGTACAACGTTAGTAGCAACGGATGCAACGCCTCGTTCATAGGAGCAACAATGGCGTATAACATTTTATTAGAAAGTGGGGAAAACGCTAACGGAAATGTTTGTTAGTTCTAAGTAAGTTTGCATAGATGATATTCTGGATCAAAAGTAGTGATAAATGTAAGACAATGGATATAATAGGGAGAAAGAACCCAGGAGTAAGCGACATCCAGGTTACGCCACACCATACAAGTATTTAGTGGGAATACTAAGAAGCTGAACTGGTACGACACTTAAAATCAGTGTCCTGGAAAGCGAATGGAGGACTTTGATTTGTTTGGAAGGCTCTGGCAAAATGCAACTCATCTTTAAAGGAAATGGATGGGGTTGTTTGGGGGGAAGAGACCAAACTGCGAGGTCATCGGTCTCATCAGATTAGGCGAGGACGGGGAAGGGAGTCTGCCGTGGCCTTTCAAAGGAACCATCCCGACATTTGCCTAGACGGAAAATCTATATCAGGATGGCCGGACGCGGGATTGAACCGTCGTCCTCCAGAATGCGAGTCCAGTGTGCTAACCTCTGCGCCACCTCACTCGGTAAAGGAAATGGAATATGAGACGCTAGTGAGACCAATTTTATAGCATTGTGGGAAAATCGACATTTCATTCGTTGAGATGGTGACTGACTTATTGTGAGATATTATTTCTTTATATTTGTCTCAACCGGTTTCGGCCTTCAAAGGCCATCTTCATATGCTACGGGCGGTATTTAGTGATTTGTCCATCAAATGGCGCCCATGGCATCTGAAGATTGCCTTTGGAGGACGAAACGTGTTATGATTGTATCACAAAAAGGTGATTGAGTCAAAAATAAAGAATAATACGTTACTAAAGTCCTTATCAAACGGGCATGACAGCAAGCATCGATCAAATTTAGAGACATGTTGCTGGAAGATAGTAAACAGATGGATGTAGCGCATACGAAATGCTCGGATGTATGGGAATCCTCGGAGAAACGCATACGGTTCTCACGAAACCCTGTTGTTTAAATTTAGAGCATCTGTATTCGAAGAAAACTATGCGACCATTCTGCTATTACCATCGTACATCTCACGTAGGACTCACGAGAATATGGTAAGAGAGATTAGGGTACGTGCAGAGGCACATAGACGGACATTTTCCAGGCACTCAGTACGTGAATGGAGTAGAAAAAAGAATCAATAATTGTGGCCCGACATGCCCTTCACCAAGCACTGTAAAGTGGCTTTCGGGATACATATCAAAAGTATCCGGACACGTGTTAGCGGACATTAATAGTGGGCGCGTCTACTCATCGCCTTTATGACGACTTCAGTTCTGCTGGAGCACTTTCAGCGAGGTGTCTGAATGTCCGTGGAGGAATGGCAGCCCATTCTTTCTCACGATCCATAACCACAGAAGGCAGTAACGTCTGACGCTGAGGTATGGAGCGAAGTCGACGCTGTAATTCATCCCAAAGGTGTCCCACGGGGTTCAAGTTGGGACTGTGGACAGGCCAGTCCGTTTGAGGCCCGTCATTGGTCGCAAGCCCTTGCCTCACAGATGCAACTTAATAACAGGGTGCATTGTCAAGCAGATGCAATAACCGTCTCCGAACTGTTCTTCCACTGTCCACAATGCTGTAAAGTGTGTTCATGATCTACCAAATTTATCACTTTCTAAAGCGCAATAAGGGGACCAGACCGTAACCATAAAACACACCCTCATACCGTACACCAGCTCCTCCGTACTTCACAGTTGGCACTACACATAATGGCACGTAACAGTCTCCAGGCATTCGCCAAACGCAAACCCTTCCATACGATTGCAACAATGTGAAGATGATTCATAGCTCAAAATCACCTATTTCCAGTCATCCACTGACCAGTCGTGGCGCTCTTTACACCAGCTCAAGCGCCGCTTAGAAATGACTGCAAAAACGTGTGACTTATGAGGAGCTGCTCGACAATTGTAGCCTTTTCTTTTTAACACCCTACTCACAATCATTGTACTAGCTGGATTGCTGGTAACATTTTGGAACTCGCAACTGGTTCTTTCTGCCCCTGTACGTCAGTACAATAGGTCGGTTTTGCTGTCGTTGTTCCTTCGCGTTCCCGCTTCACAGCTGGATCACCAACAGCCGTCTTGGGCAGCTTCAGAAGGGTTGAAATGTCTCTAATGGATTTGTTACTCAGATGACGTCCAATGACAAGTCCACGTTAGAAGTCTCCTACCGACGCACTGCGCTGTTACTGCTTCTCTGCTGACAAGACAATACTCTCCCGCCTTACTTTATATTGACGGGTTCCCCTCTCGTGACATCTAGTGGTCATAGCCGTGCCCAGATACATTCATTGGAAATTGGAAATTTGCGGTAAGTTCCTGTGGGACCAAACTGCTGAGGTCGTCGGTCCCTATGCTCGTATTGTACTGTATTGTATTTTAACCGGGGACCTACAAACGACGGAGAGGCTCCGTCCCCGCCGCAGCCTCAGTGATCCACAACCCCACGACGACTACCGCAGTCCACTTCACCCCTCCACCGCCCTACGAACCCAGGGTTATTGTGCGGTTCGGCCCCCGGTGGACCCCCCACCCCCCCGCCAAGGAACGTCTCACATCAGACGAGTGTAACCCCTATGTTTGCGTGGTAGAGTAATGGTGGTGTACGCGTACGTGGAGAAATTGTTTGCGCAGCAACGGCCGACACAGTGTAACTGAGGCAGAATAAGGGGAACCAGCCCGCATTCGCCGAGGCAGATGGAAAACCGCCTAAAAACCATCCAAAGACTGGCCGTTTCACCGGACCTCGACACAAATCCGCCGGGCGGATTCGTGCCGGGGACCAGGCGCTCCTTCCCGCCCGGAAAGCCGTGCGTTAGACCGCATGGCCAACCGGGCGGGGCTCGCTACTTAATCTAACTTAAAACTAACTTACGCTAAGGGCAAAACACACACACCCATGCCCGAGGGAGTACTCGAACCTCCGACGGAGGGAGCCGTGCGAACCGTGACAAGGCGCCCTACACCGCGCAGCTATCCCGCGCGGCTAGATACATTCATCAGATAATGTATGTAGATGTACGAATAGTTCTCCCGGTTCAAAAGTGGTCCTAATTTAATTACAGAGTGCATTCGAGAAGAAAGGCTTCAAACCTCTAGTATTTCTCACATTCAGAAAATCAGGGTCTTTTACATGCAGAGCCAGGAAACTTGCAAAAGAAATAAGGATCTCAACTGGTTTATTTTGAAAAGGCTGCGAGAGAAAATTTGCAGGAAAGAGACAGCAACGTAGTCAACACAACTCACCGCTCTTTCAGTCCGAAAATGGGCTTGCCCAGCGAACTTTTTCAAAAGCAAAACTGAGGTGACTGTCATCCCCTAGTCCTCTACTCCCAAGATCTCGTTCATTGCGTCTTTTTTGTTTATAATTTTTGTAGTGAGATACAACCCTATTCACTGCAGAGCTGTGCCAAAACTTTTTCTGATAATGTGAAATATTGTCATCCTAACCAAAGAGAATAATAATATTTATTTATTTACTTATCGCATGGGTTTTAAGCTCAAAACTAAACATAACACAGACAAGTGTAATTTACAAACAGACATCTAAAACTTTAATACAATCAATTGCGTCATTCGTTACCACTGTTTGCCTGGCAACTCCACAATCGCAATTTAGAGATGAAGAGAGTTCATGCTTCTGCCACGATTGGTGTGTATTCTGTTAAACATCGTCCATGTTCTGCGAGATGGGTCAAAGGCAGGGAGTTTCTTTGTTATGCAGGCCAAGTTCTTGGAATGTGGAGCGCAAGCCTCTGTCCAGTCTCGTTCCCATGAGTCTGTTAGGTCGAACTGAGACATGTGCAGTTCCATGAGTGTTTTCGTTGATGGTTTTCTTGATCGAAGCCGATTTCTTTCTAGGTTAACTGAGTTTTGATTTGTAGAGAGTTGCGGATTGCCTTGTATGCCTTTAGACTCACGGGGTAGAGCTGCCTTTCGTCGAAGACCAGGAGATGGAATGTGGCTCAGTATCGACAGCCATTCGATTGGGGTTGACCTTAGTGTACTACCGATAATTCTCATTGTATTGGTCAGCTGTGCGTCGAGAGTGTGTGTGTCCACTACTGAGCCGTACAGAATACCACATTCGGCAGCAGAGCATACTAGCTCAACTGCTGAAGTGCGCAGTGTTTCACCAGCGGAGTCCAAAGTTGTTCCGCACAGCTAATGTAGGATGTTGTTGTTCCTAGTTCAGATCTTCTCAGCGGTAGATGCTTCTTGTCGGACAGTGTCCGATACAACGTAACCGCTAGATATTTTGGGTGCTGATTGTGGTGAAGTAGTCCGTCACCAAAATATACCTGGTGCTGTCTATCTGCCGCTCTGTTGCACAAATAAAAGGAAGCCGTTTCCGTCTTGGTGGAGTTTAGTTTCAGTCTCCCTCTTCGAAAGTATATTCGTATTATCGCCAGATCAGATATTAACATGGCTTCCGTTTCTTCAAAATTTCGATGTGCGGCTGCCAGCACCCAGTCATCGGTGAATCCATACTTACGAAGTTTATTTTTATGCATATTGGAGACGTACAAATTAAACAGGAGTGAAACGAGGACAGATCGCCGAAGAGCTTATCCTATTGCCCAGTATGACCCGGAATGACCTTCCATCAAGCATGCTATTAATAAATTGGACTGGTTTTCTGCATGGGATTATTTGAGTGGGTTTGTAGAGAAGACCGTGTCTCCATACTGTGTCATAAACTGTTGAGATATCTGTAAATGCAGTTGACGTTTTAAATTCTTTTGGAAGCCATCTTCTATGTAGGTTGTGCGCGACATTATCTGGACTGTACACCTTTTTTCTCGACGAAAGCCAGTTTGTCCACTCGGAATTTTCTCATGTATGTAGCCGGGATTCTTTGTAGATGACTCTTTGAAGAAGCTTATGTATTCAGCTAACAAGACCTATCGTATGGTAGCTTTTCGGTTCGTTGTGTGGCTTTCCTGGCCTAAGGACAGCGATGTCGTTAGGCTTTTTCATTCTGTTCGGGATTCTCTCTCTCATTATGATATCAGTAAAGAACTCTGCTAGCCATTTTTTGATATGTTTGCCACAGTTGAGGAGGAATTCAGGACGAATTCCATCACACCCTGGTGCCTTCTCCACTTTAAATTCTTTGAGGGCCATTGTTATTTTCTCAACACTAAATGGCTGGGAAAATTCGGTCTGGTCGGGGCTACATGTCTTCAGAGCCGTGGATTCATGTTTGATATGGGTGGTGTGTGCTGTGTTCTGTGGGGCTATTGGAGTAGTCACAACGTGATCCAGCTATACCTTTCTGCGATAAGAGAAAACAGAGTGCTTAATTCATGAATTAAGAACACAGACGATTTAGATTCTAATATTAGAATTGTTCGGTTTATCCGTGCAAGTTTCGTAATGAGTAAGTCCATTCCAAGCGTACGTTACATCGGACACAGTCAAATCGACACGGACTTGTCAGTAGACGACCATCGCTGCATCGAATGCCGTGCAACAAACGGCAGAGCGCCGCCTCTCCCGTCCTGTTCTTCGTTTTACTGAATTCTCGTGTGCCGACTGACGAGGATTATCGGCTGGCGCTGACCCCTGTCGGCTTTTAATAGTACGATAATCGTTCCGCCACGGAAACCAAAGTACAGACATTACTGCAACCGCTGTGAGGCGGCCGCTTTTCTGAGTCATCCGACACCGCGCCACCGACTCACGTCTCCATCCATCGCAACTTGGGCGCCAATAACGCCATCGGCTGGAACTTTCCCAACCTTTCCCAACCATTTCTTTCTTACACAGGGAGGAGCACTAAAATTTCGGAAGCTCTGAATAGCTTTTTCCGCTTTTGTTTCTGTTATGGGAAGTGGTTTTCGCCTGTTTCTACACAGACGTCTGTTTCTTGCTCAAATATGTTTCGACAGCTTTGGGTCATCGTTAGTATGGTGGCATTTTACTGGAGTCATAATTAATAGTTTGTTACGTTTTGTAGGTTGTCTTTTCTTCATGTAAATTTTCCTGTGTTACGTATGGAGGCAAAAAAACACTGCACATGTTACTTTTGCGAGGGCTGATCAGCAAAGACTACCTGGTTTTTCCCTGTAGCTTCTGTGATGGTTTCCTGTCTGTACCGTGAATATTTGAAAAGAGCGCATTTTTACGTATAATGTCCATAGGTTGCAGCACTGTCTTATCGGTAGTAATGCTCCATTTCGTAGACGCTCTTTGCATTTCGCATTCAAATCAATCGAGGTGACGAGGGAGGAGCAGTATGCAATAAAACTCTGTGTTCGTTTAAACCAAACTGTCACTAAAACTTACGAAAAGCTGCAGCAAGCGTATGGTGAAGATGCGCTACCTCTGACAGTGAAATAGCCACACCAAGAAAGGCGAATGTTGTTTTAGCCACAGGAAATTCATGTTGATCACAAATTTTGACTGTCATGGAATGATGTAGCAGCATGCACTTCCCCCTCACACTTCTGTTACGACAGCATACTACAAGTCAGTATTAGCTAAACTGAGGAATCTCATTGTAAGTCAACGGCCAGAACTTTCTCGGACTGGGTGGCGACTTCACCGCGATAATGCCTCACCTCGTGAATCAAGTCACCTTGTTTCAGGCTCAGTTCAACATCACTGCATCCGCCTTATAGCCCCCACTTTACCCCCTGTGATATTTTTTTAATTCCCATCACTAATGGCAAAGCTTCGGGCATTAGATTTGGGAAGCAATGCTCAATAAAAGTGATGCGATTCTCAAGGACCTGACAAAGAATGGTCTGCACCGTGTTTGAGAACTAACAGAGACACTGTAAATAGTCTTGTAAATAATAGATTTCAGCTATCAGTCGTCCTTTTTAAATTTTATTTGCAGATCTAAATTTCAGCTAGAAACTAGCCATTCTCAATGCACTATAATTTTTGAGTATTCAATGAACTGTGGATGAAGCCCGACCAGAAGGCATTACGTGCGTTGATCAAAAATGATAGTGCATTGAGAAAGGCTAGTTTCTAGCTGAAATCTAAACCTGCCAATAAAATTTAAAACGGGTGACTGAAAGCTGAAATTTATTATTTACAAGTCAATATAACAGTTGCTGAATGCAACAGCCTTCTGAATGGAAGGTAACATGACTGTAGTGTATTCAAGTAGGAGGCGAGTACTTTGAAAAAGATCGTAAACATTGAAATGGATTAATAAACATACGTGAAAAAATCAGCCTCAATCTTTGTTGGTCATCCGTCGTAGTAAGTAGTATAAAGTTTAACCAATGGACTTCAGACACAATGAGGGGAAAAAAACCGAAGATATAAGTGTTTCTATCGGAGTACTTGCACTTCCGTCCCTGACGGTAAGCCATTTTGTCTGTCTTGATTTAACAATTTTCTCGACTGAATTTTCCTTGAGATACAATTAACTGCATTTCTGGCGTTGTTCTTCTGTTTTGCCAGGCTTTACTAATTGTAAACCTTGTCTGTTACTTCTTTTCTCATTTAGCGATTTCTTTTCTGTGCCCAGTGACCTGTTTTCAAAATGGTTCAAATGGCTCTGAGCACTATGGGACTTAACATCTCAGGTCAGCAGTCCCCTAGAACTTAGAGCAACTTAAACCTAACTAACCTAAGGACATCACACACATCCACGCCCGAGGCAGGATTCGAACCTGCGACCGTAGCAGTCCCACGGTTCCGGACTGCAGCGCCTACAACCGCACGGCCACCGCGGCCGGCGACCTGTTTTCCTTGTTTAGCGATAATGTTTTTAAGAAAATAGGTTCACAGTTAGATTGCCAGACAGATACTTTACCCCTGTTAGTTCTTGCTGAATTCAGAGACCGGCCTCATGCTAATGACTCAGACGTGTACCAAACGATAGTTTACATTTTTGGATTCTTCGAAGTACTAATTAGTTTATTTAATGTACATGGCTCACTATCAGTTGCATTTCCTTGAAGTAATCTGTTTCTAAATCTAGAAATCTGATTGTTGTTGCACCTCCTCCAGTTCTTTTGCACCTGTAATAATTGAAAACGGTTTACAGAACAAATGGGTCACCAAAAACTTGCCGTCTAATGCAGGGCTATCAAAGCAGGTTACTGCAAGTTTTTCGAAAGTCGAAAAACACCAGTTTAGAATATACAATATCCGGAGGACGATTCGGCTGGTTGGTTGCTTGTATAAAAGTTAAGGGACCAAACTGTGAGGTCATTAACCCATCGTCTAGAAGACAGGCCCTAAAATAGTAGTGTTGCCAGTTAGTGGTACAGACCATCTGATCAGGTTGTCACGATATGCAGTAAGGGTAGAATCGAGGTATATTGGTCAATGAGAATGGTTCGAATTCAAATCAGTGCTATTTATTTCCAAACCAGTTGTCCTGGATAAGGTGTGTTGTCCTGGATAGTCGGGGTTTGTATTTATTCAACGATTCTGCAAGAGATTAATATCAGAGTAACAGCATGGGATCTTTATGGACGTTCTGCTGTCTCCTTGTAAAGTGTATGAATTTTGCTCTCACATATCCATCCGGTAATTTTGTACTCAAGGGATCTATAGGAAATTTTGGTTGAGATCGGATGTCATTCAGTTAGAGATTCAGTAAGCCTTAGGACCTCGACTAATACTACATGTTTTGCTTCCCAAAACCTCTGCCACTAATATCAGTTTTTATGTTGGCAGGGTAAAGCACAAGCAACGAATGTCTGGGTACAAATTTTTGGGTATTGATAGCTCTAGCATATGACCAAAGTTACCGGAAAGCATGATGTATTATCCTTCGGTCATCAAGAGCGTGTTAACGTCTTCACTTTAAAATATTGCACCTATTATGCAGGAAAGCTATCATTCTACAAGTAATTTTTAATTGTCTGATTAAAAACCAAATATTGCTATTATCATTTCGCACTTTTCTGTTCCATTAGCCGGTGTAAGAAGTAGAACTTCCTTAATGCTCCCGTCATGGTCATTGAATGAGATGTAAGTGGGGGGAAGTAACACTTTTACATGATGCTTTGTTGGAATTTTCACTCTTTGAACCCTAACAAGATACCTCTTTACGATGTACACCGCCTCTCTTGTAGCGTCTGCCACTGGGGTTCGATAAGCGTCTCTGTGATGCTCCTCTTCGGAACTCCTCTATTAATCCCACATGGTAAAGGCACAGAGCCGGCCGCTGTGGTCGAGTGGTTCTAGGCGCTTCAGTCCGGCACCGTGCTGCTGCTACGATCGCAGGTTCGAATTCTCCCTCGGGCATTGATGTGTGTGATTTCCTTAGGTTAATTAGGTTTAAGTAATTCTAAGTCTAAGGGACTGATGTTAAGTCTCATAGTGCTTAGAGCCATTTTAACCATTTGAAAGGCACGGAATGGAAGAGATTTTCATCGTTCAAGAAGATCATACTATGCGAATATAAAACTAGTCCCATAATTCCACCACAGATTGACCGTCAGCGGTATAGGCCTCTATTATGTGAAACTACCAGACGAAGCTTCTTGAAAGCGAGGATGACCTGCGTCATTTTCTAAGATCTTGCAACGCTTTGTTGGTTCAGCGACGCACGATAAACTGCTGCTAGGAGGAGGAAAAGCTATTTCGCATAATCTAAACGGCTCAAAAAAGTTTTGCACCAGTTACGTATTTTGCGAAAGTGCATGAGCCAAGATTCATGAGACTGTAGAATGAAATAACAGGCCTTTAAAGGTAGTCTGTTTGAACGAGCACATGTCCGCGTATCTGTGAAAACAAAATCTGCCGCTGGGTAACATTCAATACCTTGTTTACCCGTGTCTCATCGACAGCGGTCCTCATGGTATTATCCATTGTATGAGCACAGTTCCTATGACGACGAACTGTAAGCTTCAACTGGTCTCAGGTACTTGTCAGCAATTACCATTGGCTATTCAATTAATTTCTGTAGTTGAAGAGAATCAATATTTATCCTTCAGTTGGACTGCCAGGCCTAATACTATTGGAGGTTTTCCGTTGAGAATTGCTCCATTGCCTTTGGTAGTCCCCTACTCTATTAAACCTACAAGGCACAGGCTCCGCTCACATGGGTCGGCAGGTGGTCCAAGACCATTGCCCAGGTGAAAACTCTTAGAGCTAACGAGTGAGAGTTGAATGTCTTGTGTGAGCCCGTCTGCCAGACTGGAAGACACGCAAGTACAATCGATAGATCAGTACATATTTACTGAGTGGATAATTTCAAGTGATAACAGGATACAGCATGAGAGCAATAACCAAACTCAAAAACCAGCTCATTTCTACCATCAAGTTCAGTTTCTACTCTGGAACGAGCAAGTCCCTGTAAGATAAAAACAGACTCCCCTTCAACCATACTTTACCCTTATAATAGAATATGGCCTAGAAACATGCATAACAATTAGACTGGTCGACAGGAAAATGTAAGCTGTACAAATGAAGTTCTTAGGATTATGGTTCAGGAAACCAGGAAAGATTGAATAAGAAATGAAAAATATGGGAAGAAACTGGCCTGTACACATCCTTGAAAGAAAAACTGACAAGGGCCAGTTTGAGATGGTTTGGCCACGTGAGCCGAATGGACCAGAAAAGGGTAGCAAAACAACGGCTGCAAAACGCAGATGTGATTGGTAGAAGGCCGGTTGCAAGACCAAGGAAGAGATGGCTGGGCCAATAGAAAGAGGATTAGGAGAACGAGGAGAGCTGGGATACAGTCTGAGAGAAGAAAGGTACATGGACAGACACAAGTGGAGAGTTCTCATAAACCATACCAGGGCAACTGGAGTGGGAAACTGTTGACGATGATGGCTCCATTCATTTTATTTCTTTCTGCTGGTGGAAGGTATTTAGATGTGGGCTCACAGCCCTGAAATTAGCCTTCAGTACGATAACCAGCATCAGACGTCAGTACGCGATACTGGCCCGAACTATATCTAACACACCTTCCTGTCGAACTCATGGGACTGCATGGCTGGCACGTGCATTAATACCTGGTCGCATCCATGTTCTTCTGCGACGATCATTAGGCATCAGACAAATCCTTCAGTGAAGAGAATCCGATGCCACTGGTTCAGGTTCCATACCAGATACTTCGCTGCCCATTCTCTTCGATCATTCTTGTTCGAAATGGACAGCTGGAGTCAGCTGCTTACTCTCTGGATCCACACAGTCCTTCTGTTACTTCCAAAACGGAAGTGTACAGTTCAGTTGCGGTCTCCTTGGGGTACCTACGATTAGTAACTGGTTGGTAGCCTACACTACCAGGTTTTATTGACTGCGGGATCTTCAGTGTTTTGTGTCTCACAACATCGCTGTGCTGTACGCCAATTCAGCTGCCTGCTTTCCTTGCTCACAGCTCTTCTTGCTGTAATGTGACAGTCTAGGCAAGAAATGACTTTTCGAGGCTTGATGACAGACTGAACAGTTTACACCAGCCACGATGCCTATTAAGTAATTGGACATAGAGTGCGGTCCAAAGAATTACGCTGAGAATGCAGAGTTACTTGTACTTCATTTACACAAGTGCCTTTGCGTAGCGATTTTCTGTATTCGAAAGAGTGGGGTGAAGACGTTGTACCTTGGAACAATTTTCAGACTTTTGCATGTAGCCAGCTCTACCATAGAAGTTTAATATATTTTCTTATTCCATTTATTAATGACAATATTCACTTTTTGTGTGCTCCAGTCAAATAAAAATTACTGTGGATAAACAAGTTTTTTCCATATGTGAAAAAATTGTCCAAGATACAACATGGTCGTGTATCTAGGAACAAATATTCTATTGAAATCTAAAAATTTGCAGTCGAGAAAGCCCTTTCAATAAAGTATTTAATATCTATCTACTACACACCAGTACTCGGTAGGTCAAAGCAAATTAACTGGAAATAGTTTCGAAAAACCAGTTACCAGCCAGGGTAGCCGAAAGCGCTAATGCGCTGCTTCCTGGACTCGGGTAGGCGCGTCGGCTCGGCTCCGGATCGAATCAGCCTGGCGGATTCACGACGAAGGGCCTGTGTGGTGGCCAGCCTGGATGTGGTTTTTAGGCGGTTTTCCACATCCCCCTAGGTGAATACCGGGCTGGTCCCCACGTTCCGCCTCAGTTACACGACTCGCAGACATTTGCAATACATTCACACTATTCCATGGCTTACATTAGACACAGACAGCTGGAGTACACTAATTCCTTCCTGGGGGGTATGAGGTGGCGGCAGGAAGGGCATCCGGTCACCCCCTTAAACTTACCATGCCACATCCGATTAACCATGGCCGACCCTGTTAACTGCGGGACAAGGCTCAGACAAAGAAGAAGAAGAAGAGTGTCGAAAAACCAGTTGCAATTTAAATATATTTTGATACAGAACACATAGGAAACTAACAGGAATTTCCATTTTCGCAACTGGTAAAATTGTTAAGACGTTAAAGAAACTCAGTTAATTTGCAAATATCACGTGCTCCTTGGTAAAGTACCTTCTTCCGTTTTAAGTTAGCTGATAACGCACGACCGGTGAAATACAGCTTAACCGTCCACACAGTACATAACAAGTTTTAAAAACATGTAGAATTTTACTCATCATAACTGCATCTGAAGAATTAACGTTACCTTAACGACGTATTTAATACACTGAGGTGACAAAAAGTTATGGGACACCTCCTAATATCGTATCGGACCTCATTTTGCCCGGCGTAGTGCACCAACTCGACGTGGCGTGGACTCCACAAGTCACACCAAAAAAGTCCCCTGAAGAAATACCGAGCCATGCTGCATCTATAGCGGTCCATAATTTCAAAGCAACGATCGGTACATTTGGACCAGAGGACCCAATCCATTCCATGTAACACAGCCCGCAACATTAAGGAACCACCACCAGCTTGCACAGTGCCTTACTGACAATTTGGGTCCATGGTTTCGTGAAGTCTGCGCCACATTGGAACCCTACCATCAGCTCTTACCAACTGAAATCGGGACTCACCTGACCAGGCCATGGTTTTTCAGTCTAGGGTCCAACCGATATGGTCAGAAGCCCAGCAGAGGCGCCACAGGCGATGTCGTGGTGCTAGCAAAGACACTTGCGCTGGTTGTCTACTGCCGTAGTACTGTCGGAACTGATACGTTCCTCGTACGTCGCACATTGATTTCTGCAGTTATTTCACGCTGTGTTTCTGGCCTCTTAGTAATTACAACTGTAAGCAAAAGTCGCTACTCTCGGTCGTTAAGTGAAGTCCATCGAGCACTGCGTTGTCCGTGGTGAGAAGTAATGCCTAAAATTTGGTATTCTCGGCGTCCTCTTGACACTGTGGGTCTCGGAATATTGAATTCCCTAACGATTTTCGAAATGGAATGTCCCATGTGTCTAACTCCAACTACCATTCCGCGTTCAGAGTCTGTTAATTCCTGTCGTGGGGCCATCTTTACAGGTGAATCACCAGAGTACAAATGACAGCTCCGCCAATACACTGCCTTTTTGTACCTTGTGTATGCGATACTGCCACCATCTGTATATGTGAATATCGCTATTTCATGACTTCTGTCACCTTAGCGTAAATTGGACAAACGCAAATGCATAGCATTCAAATCATTTATAAATACTACACAAAACTCGCATCGTGCAACAACAAAATCAGTAAAAAATGCTAAAACTGCCTTGCTGGTCTTTAGTGTGCATTCCTATAAGTGATTCTAAAATTGGTCATTAGATTCAAACAGCGACCAGGAAACATCATGCCTTTCTACGTACGCTATTGTCCAGAAATAACACTTTCCCTTTCAAGTGATGAGAATGGTACAACATTTATGGTCAGTTTATATCTACATGGCGAACAAAAATTCGTGCACTTTGGCTTCAAGGCGGTATTCGTTGCTTACTGATTATACAAAAATATCTAAAACCAAATTTCTTACAGCAAATGTCTTCGGCAAAAACAACAGCAATTTGACAAGTTTGTAATCACTTGTGACACAAGTATCTTCAATCAGTAGGATACAACCGTGATGTCGAGTTAATGAAGTGGTTCGAGTGTTGAGCTAGATGCTAATTTTTAGTGTTCGTGATAATGTTTTTTCATCGTTATCCATTAATTACAAGAGCTCTTTTGTTAAACTCGTGCAACTACTTGGTACTAATACGAGGAGACGTCAAAAAGTGTTTCACATTATCAAGTGAGGTTAACTAACTTTTACTGAGCGCTGCTCTACACCTTAAAGCGGCGCAGATACATGACACTATTTTTCAACATAGTTACCAAGTCTCTGTAAATAACGGTCGAAACGTCCTATCGATTGTTCAATTCCTCGCCAACAGAGCTTCGCTCCTTGGTCACGAAGGCACTCAAGATTCGCTGCGTGAACTCCCCATCGTTGGAAAATCTCTTTTCCACCAGAAGTTCTTTACGTTTGTCGAATGGGTAGAAATAGAATTGTGCAAGAACCGTACTTTCCGATCAGTATCACCCACCCTTGTGCAGCCTAGATCATATTGCTGGTACCATTTCACTATTGCTGGACGCGACATTTCATTTCTTAGTGAACCTGTGTGCAATTTAGACTCCCACAAGAATCGTACTGTTCTGCTTACTTCAACTTCGGAGCACAAATCCAGTCGCCGCGCCATTAAATTCGCACCCTGTGGTGCACCTGTTATCCGTAACGCAGCAGAACTACGTCTGTATGAAACCCGGAACTTGCATTCTGTTCTGACAACGCATCGGTCTTGTTGCCTAATGGTCTTAGTGTAGGACGACATGTGTAACGTACTTTTTGTAGTCCCTCTGTACATAAATGACAGCACAATAATGTTCATTAATGCACTTTTAAAGATGTAGCTTGCCTTTAAGCGTTCACTCATTTCTCTTGCCAAATTACACCCCTCCACGCTTTCCGGTTCACTCACAACATTACCTTCCCCTTCTTCAGTTAGGCCACGCCTTATTATCTCTCTCTACCTCCCTCCTTTCCTCCCTCCCTCTCCCTTAAAAAATAAAATAAAACTCCATTGGTCTCCAGAAACGAACAGATTATAAAAAGAAAAAGCTGGCCAGGTGCGGGAAGGACTCGCGCTGTGAGGGTTCAGTACAAAATTAATTACGCATATAGACAGTTCATCCATTCCGGGAATGGAGAATCTCGGCCATTTTCGCCAGCTATCGACACTGATACTGGTAAGATATTGGCCCCGGGATTCCTAGATTTTAAGATTGCTTTAATTTCAACTATATAAATGTGACATGAAGTCATGCTGGAGGCACGTGACATTATGACAATAATCAGTAGTTGGGCACTCACGCTGACTGGGTCGCAATGGTAAAAGTCAAAGAACAGGCAAGGAATGAGTGCAGTGCTAATTAGACGCGTTTCGGAATTTATCCATCATCAGCTGTCCAGGAGCAATTGCTCCACGTAGATTTAGTGTTTCCGGGATATCTCATGATGAATAAATTCCGAAACACCTCATATGAACAATAAAGTCATACCTTGCTTGATGTCAGACTTACACTACTGGCCATTAAAATTGCTACACCAAGAAGAAATGCAGATGATAAACGGATATTCATTGGACAAATATATAATACTAGAACTGACATGTGATTACATTTTCACGCAATTTGGGTGCATAGATCCTGAGAAATCAGTACCCAGAACAACCACCTCTGGCCGTAATAACGGCCTTGATACGCCTGGGCATTGAGTCAAACAGAGCTTGGATGGCGTGCACAGGTACAGCTGCCCATGCAGCTTCAACACGATGGCACAGTTCATCAAGAGTAGTGACTGGCGTATTGTGACGAGCCACTTGCTCGGCCACCATTGACCAGACATTTTCAATTCGTGAGAGATCTGGAGAATGTGCTGGCCAGGGCAACAGTCGAACATTTTCTGTATCCAGAAAGGCCCGTACAGGACCTGCAACATGTGGTCGTGCATTATCCTGCTGAAATGAAGGGTTTCGCAGGGATCGAATGAAGGGTAGAGCAACGGGTGGTAACATATCTGAAATGTAACGTCCACTGTTCAAAGTGCCGTCAATGCGAACAAGAGGTGACCGAGACGTCTAACCAATGGCACCCCATACCATCACGCCGGGTGATACGCCAGTATGGCGATGACGAATACACGCTTCCAATGTGCGTTCACCGCGCTTTCGCCAAACATGGATGCGACCATCATGATGCTGCAAACAGAACCTGGATTCATCCGAAAAAATGACGTTTTGTCATTCGTGCACTCAGGTTCGTCGTTGAGTACACCATCGCAGGCGCTCCTGTTTGTGATGCAGAGTCAAGGGTAACCGCAGCCATGGTCTTCGAGCTGATAGCCCATGCTGCTGCAAACGTCGTCGAACTGATCGTGCAGATGTTTGTTGTTTTGCAAACTTCCCCATCTGTTGACTCAGGGATCGAGACGTGGCTGCACGATCCGTTACAGCCATGTGGATTAGATGCCTGTCATCTCGACTGCTAGTGATACGAGGCCGTTGGGATCCAGCACGGCGTTCCGTATTACGCTCCTGAATCCACCGATTCCATATTCTGCTAACAGTCATTGGATCTCGACAAACGCGAGCAGCAATGTCGCGATATGATAAACCGCAATCGCGATAGGCTACAATCCGACCTTTATCAAGGTCGCAAACGTAATGGTACGCATTTCTCCTCCTTACACGAGGCATCAAAACAACGTTTCACCAGGCAAGGCTGGTCAACTGCTGTATGTGTATGAGAAATCGGTTGGAAACTTTCCTCATGTCAGCACGTTGTAGGTGTCGCCACCGGCGCCAACCTTGTGTGAATGCTCTGAAAAGCTTATCATTTACATATCACAGCATCTCCTTCCTGTCGGTTAAATTTCGCGTCTGTAGCACGTCATCTTCGTGGTGTAGCAATTTTAATGGCCAGTAGTGTACCATTACGGCTCAGTCAGCCTGAATGCAGAACTATCGATTGTTTTCGTTTCAAGCTTGACGTCGGAGAACAAATGTGGCTGCATTAACTTAGTCAGAAGTTTACATTTATTACGCCGCCAAGAGCCTATAGACCGTAGTATGTGACTTAAATTTCAAACTGATACGTCCACCCGTTCCTGAGAGAAGGGGGTCTCCACAGGCGGACGAACAGAGAGTCAGATAAGAAATGACAAAAAACATTTTTCGTATGGTAAAATCACGAATTTACAGTTTTTAGGTTTTTTCCTTTGGTGGTACTGTGAAACTTTCCTTTTTGCCAAATCTCATGATTCTAGGCTAACGAATGTACCCTGCAGGTTTTGATGAGTAATTTTGCAAGTACCAAAATATGTGACATGAATGGCTGTATCTTTTCACTACATTGACTTAGAAGCTTCAATTTTTTACACCGTCGAGGAACCGTAGGCGTTAGTATGTGACATAAATTTCATCTAATATGTCTATCCCTTCTTGAGAAAGAGTTTTTAACGGTCGGACAGACAGGCAAGCGGACAACAAAGTGATGCTGTAAAGGTTCCGTTTCTTACCGACTGAGGTACGGAACTCTAAAAAGAAAGAAACGCGGCTACACAAGGAATTGACCCGCTCCGCTGCAAGCATTCAATAGCGACATACCGCGTACGGTACTAGTTTGGCAGTATAATTATGTACTAACTGACGATTACTGACATTCCTGTGATTACAGAGTAAGCACATTGTATTCCTTTCATGCCCATTTTCAGCCGAAAATATGCGTAGAACGAAATTCTGTTCGAGATATTTTTGTGCTGTTGGTCTACAAACAATCGCAATAGGAAATGTGAATGCGCGAATTCATCCAGTATATACATTCATGTTCAGGAAAGAACAGAACACCTTGAACTACTAGAGACAGGACGTTCATGCTCTCGGGGCATGTACATTAGAACGTTTTCCAGAAATGATTAGCATTTCAGTCAGCTTGTTTCAGCACGTATCCTGATACCTAGTACGCACAGGGTCCACCATGGGTCCTCATAATTTGTTCTATGCGTGCTGGCATCGACGTGTATAAGGCTCGAATGGCGTCCTGTTGTATGGGCATCCATGCTGCATGCTGGTTGGCATTGGGTCAGAGCGCTGCATCCTCGTTCCACTATGCACCACCCATTTTCGATTGGCGACAAGTCTGGTAATCTCGTGGGCCAGCGCAAAAGGCTGATATCCTGTGACACCAAGAAGGCACGCGTTCGTGCAGCAACATGTGGTCGTGCATTCTCTTGCTGAAAAATGACGTCTGGGGAGTGGTGCAGAAAGGCTTTTGCTACTTGTCGCAGGATCCCATTCACGTAGGTGACACTGGTCACAGTGCCCTGGACACGCACCAACTGTGATTTGTGGCTACACCAAGTGGCAGTTGGCGCTGTATCCCTTGTGCGAATACAGTCACTGTGATGCGGCTCTCCCTGTCTGCGGCGACCCAATCTGCGCCCATCATTTTCAAGCAAACAGAACCGCGATTCGTCCGAACACTATCTGATGTCATTCTTGTCCCCAGTAACGTCGCTCCATAGACCAACGACGTCTGACCTCAAAAAAATGGCTCCGAGCACTATGGGACTTACCATCTGAGGTCATCAGTCCCCTAGACCTTAGAACTACTTAAAGCTAACTAACCTAAGGACATCACACACATCCATGCCAGAGGCAGGATTCGAACCTGCGACCGTAGCGGTCGCGCGGCTCCAGACTGAAGCGCCTAGGACCGATAGGCCAATCCGGCTGGTCGACGTCTGACCTGTTTCTGCACATTCGCCGAAGACAGGCGGAGAAGTGGACAACACACAGGTAACTCATGTCGTAATAAACGCAGAAGGACTGTCATCCCCAATAGTGTACGACGTGTTATACTGATCCACTAGTGCGCCCGAGCCTCCAACATTAGGTTGAGGTGTCGATCTTCTCAGGGGGTGGTCCAGGTGTTGCGAACTGACCCATCTCGTCGTGTTCTACGGCCTTCCCTGAACCATTCTTCACACACCCGTTGCACTGTCGGAACACTTCGTCCCACGCGAGCTCCATTGTCCCGGATGGATGCATCACATTCTCTCATGCCAATAATGCGCCCTCTTTCAAACTCACTGATTTGACGGTACGGTCCGCGCATACGTTTCCGAGACACCCTGCACGTCTGCTCAATTCACACTGTTCCTTTACCTTCGGTTTATAGCGACAACGAGAGCCGCAGGCACATTTTACCGGTAAGTGTTCTGTTTTTTCCTGAACTTGAATGTACTTCGCGAGCCTCTGTACATTGCATGTGGAAGCGTACTTTGCAATAATGTGAGTGATTTTCTATCCTATGCTACTCACGCATGCAGCGAGGATAAAGCGGCTGTCCGTTTAAAGTCGATCAGCACCCTTAATCTCGTGGTCTTTACACGCGATATATGGTGGAAGAAGCAGAACTGCTGCACAGTCTTCTTCGAATACTCGCTCTCTAAATTTATCCAGCGCGATTTCCCGACAACTATGTTAAGTTTCATCACAAGATTCTTATTTAATTTCACTGATCGCATCCTTTACACTTATGTATGGGATCTACTTTTAAGATTCTGGCAGCGCGTCTCTGCAATCGCTTTGTGCCTGCTGTCATACCCACTTGACACGGACGCCACACTACCGTCTTGTGTTCTAGAAATTGGCAGCTCCCTGTTCTAAAACCAGCGCAGGCGGACGTGACATGCAGTCCGGCTGCAGCATCGTCACTCGCGGAAGAACTTTAATGGCGAGCGGCGTAATGAGAAGAGGAATGTTGGGGGACAGAGACTCCGCTTTCAAGGAAACAGCAAAGCGTAAATACGAGCCTCTGCGGGCAGAACAGTGCGAAGCTTGGACAGCCCGTAGCCGACCGGCGTTAAGTGGTTCCAGATGGTACACAAGGAGGCGGAAATATGGGAAGCGGCAAGACTGCTAATTCTACGAGGACACGACAAGCGGGATGCAGTCGAGAAATAGACTCAAGGAGTAGCAAATCTACATCAACGACATACTCTATTCACCCGTTTACAGATCTTGGTAAGCCTTGGGTACCTGTAAGACCATTGCGGCGTCACTGAAAAACTGGAAGAGGTACGTTATTACCCCTACAGTGTCAACGCCGCCCTCAGCTTAAACTTCTTGACTTACCAGACGCCGGCGGAAGATCGTAATGGCGGTCGTGTCTTGTTGTACATAAAGCTGACTAAAGATTATACTATAAGGAGTGGTGTAAAGCCATAGAAGATGGTACGCTACAGTCGGCATCTCAGAAAAATGCCTGAGAGGGGTGAAGTGGGTTGCGAGGAAACAGCCGTTCACCTCGATCCCTTTCGCCCTTCCACCTCGCGGCTGCCAATGGTCAGTGGTATTGGCCATCAGAAAGATGTCACGTTACCAGCAGTTTCCGTACGTGTAGTGTCATTAATGAATGTCTTCATAGTCAGCTCCAAGCATTCAAAGCGGGACACGAAGATATTGAGCATCTTTGGTCGGAATTTAAAGATATTGTCCACCATGTGCTAGAGAAATATGTGCCTAGCAAAACTATAGGGGAGGGAAAGGATCATTCCTTGGTACAACAAACATATTAGGAAGTTGCTGAAAAAGTAGAGGATTTTGCACAGTCGTTTTAAACGTAGCCACTGCCCCGCTGACAAATAGAAATTATGCGAAATGAAAGCAGCTGTCAGAACGACAATGAGAGATTCTTTTAACGAATTTGAAAGCAATATTTGATCTACAGATTCTAAAAATAACCGCAAAAAATTTTGGTCGTACGTATAATCTACGAACGCTACAAATAATTCAATACCTTCTCTTGCTGACAGTACGGGTAATGTAACTGATGATGATAACCAGAAGGCCGAAATTCTAAACCTAGCTTTCAAAAACTCGTTTACGATAGAGGATTGCAGCACCATTCCCCCTTTCAATTATCGAACAAACGAAAGGATGGCTGACATAGTGTTTAGTGTATCTGGGATTGTAGAACAGTTAAGATCCTTAGACGCCATGAAGGCATCTGGCCCAGACGGTATCCCCGTAAGATTTTATGTTGACTATGCTACAAATATAGCACCGTCATCTATCAGAGATCATTGGAACGGCGGAAAGTTCCACGGGACTGGAAGAAGGCCCAGGTCATAGCAATCTGTAAAAAGGGTAGAAAATCGGATACACATAATTACCGGCCAATTTCACTGACATCGATTTGTTGTAGAATCATGGAACATATTTTGTGTTCAGACATAATGACCCTTCTAGACTCTGAGAAGCTCATCTGCAGGAACCAGCACGGTTTTAGGAAACAGCGGTCATGCGAGATACAGCTGGTCCTCTTTGTGCATGATATACATCAGGCTCTAGATACCGGCTCCCAGGTTGATGCCATATTTCTCGACTTTCGAAAGGCGTTCGACTCAGTTCCACACTGTCGCTTGCTACAAAAAGTGCGCGCTGACGATCTATCCGATGACATATGCGGTTGGATAGAAAGTTTTCTAACAGACAGGGAGCAGTATGTCGTCCTGAACGAGGTGACTTCAACAGAAACAAGCGTAATTTCAGGTGTGCCCCAGGGCAGCGTAATAGGTCCTCTGCTTTTTACGATTTACATAAACGACCTGGTTGATGGTATTGACACTGGCATTAGATTGCTTGCCGATGATGCTGTAGTCTACAGGAAAGTAGTATCACACGAAAGTTATGAACAAATCAATGAGGATTTGCATAAAATAAATGCGTGGTGTAATGACTGGCAGTTATCTCTCAATATTAGTAAGTGTAACCTACTGCATATAACAAGGCGAAAATCCCCATTAATGTACGAGTACAAAATAAATGCCCAGTCTATGGAAGCGGTAACGTCCGCCAAGTATCTGGGTGTGACTATTCGAAATGATCTCAAATGGAATGATCAGATTACACGAGTAACGGGTAAGGCGAACTCTAGATTGCGGTTTATTGGTAGAATCCTGAAGCGATGCAGTCCTTCAACAAAGGAAATAGCTTACCATACGTTAGTTCGTCCATTCTTGGAGTATTGTTCGTCTGTATGGTACCGTTACCAGTTGGGTCTGATTCAAGAGATTGGGAAGGTCCAAAGAAGAGCGGCAAGATTCGTGACTGGTACATTTAGCCATCGCGAGAGCGTTACAAATCTCATGGAAAGTTTGAAGTAGGACACACTTGCAGATAAACGGCGCGCTAAACAGAAGGGGCTGCTCACTAAATTCCGAAATCCGATCTTCACCGAGGATGTAGAGCATATATTATTACCAACAACTTTCGATTCGCGCAATGATCACGATTCAAAGATAAAGGAAATAAGAGCTCGTACTGAGGCGTTCAGACAGTCGTTTTTCCTACGCGCGATCCGCGAGTAGACCAGAGAGGGGAATATGACTTTGGCACGAATTGTGCCCTCCGCCACACAGCGCTTGGCGTCTAGCGGAGTACATATGTAGATCAGCCACGCTGCGTCGTGCTTTGTTATTCCTATTCTATCAGTACCTGCATACTAGGAGAGTTCATAGCGCACACTGACTGATGTGAACACTTTATTCATAGTAGGCTAATAATTATTATCTATGCAACAACTAAAATGAGTTTTTCATCATATACGTTGCTTCTTATTCGTTTAAAACTTGTCAGTGGAGCCGTTCTGCCGTCTGTTCCTCACTTATGAAGAAATGTGTTGCCTTATTGCACACTCCGCACGTATTTTGCACTTGACAATGATTTTTCTTCTCCTTTTTTTAGGGTTCCGTGCCTCAATTTGTAACAACGAAACCCTTATAGAATCACTTTGCTGTCGTCTGTCTGTCTGTCTGTCTGTCTGTTAAGAACCATTTTTCTCGGGAAGGAGTAGACGTATCAAGTTCAAATTCATGTCACATTAAGTACCATGCTCCTTGAGCGGTGTAAAAATTTTAAGCTTCTAACGCAATTTAATGAAAAGATACGGTGATTTATGTCACTCGCTCATCAAAACTTGTAAGGCACTTCCAGTTGACCCAGACTCATGAAATTTGGCAAGAAGCGAGGTTTCATAGTATAAGTAAAGGGAAAAATCCGAAACTGTTAATTTGCAATTATACTGCACGAAAAAAATATTTGTTTCGTCATTTGTTACCCGATTTCTAACGTGAAATTAATACCTTCTCGAAAGACTAGGAATTCCTACGGTCTTGCCTGTATCAATGTCGATAGCAGGTAAAAGTCGTCAGTATACTCTGTCACCGGAGTGGAAAAACAGTCTATATACATATTTAAGTTTCTACCGAACCCTCACTGCGCGAGTCGCAATCGCACCTGGCCAGGTTTTTTTTTATTTATTAAATTTACAGCGTCAGTGTCAAAGGTGAGAATTCTCGTAAAACGTGCATGTTGACATCAAATTATCATTGCAAGAAAGAAACGCAGAAAAGCGTTCTCTGTGTCATGATATTTTAACTGAATAAGACGAGAAGTACGACGTGACAAAAAAAGACAAACAAAAAGAAAAAAAAGAAACGCATTTCAGCAGTTTCAAACACAGTACCTATGTATCCGGCAACTACCGACACCACGACCATGCAAATGATAAATTTTACCGATATTATTTCAGAAGTATAAGTATGCTGAAAAATTTGTTCGTTAATGTATCTACTTAGGTCGGATGTAAACAAGTCATTCACACAAATGTCGACCCAGGCGCATGAACTATAATGTTTTGAGAACGGAGCATACTATTCGTCGCTAGACTACGTCACAGTGCTATCCGGACTAGTTACTGCATTCCTGTCATGCGCATTCCTCTTAGCAGCGGACAGTATGTAAACACTTATGTACCAAAACGTCATGAACAGCTGCTTGGTTCAAATGGCTCTGAGCACTATGGGACTCAACTACTGAGGTCATTAGTCCCCTAGAACTTAGAACTAGTTAAACCTAACTAACCTAAGGACATCACGAACATCCATGCCCGAGGCAGGATTCGAACCTGCGACCGTAGCGGTCTTGCGGTTCCAGACTGCAGCGCCTTTAACCGCACGGCCACTTCGGCCGGCGAACAGCTGCTTAATAGCATGCTGGTCCACCTTTGGAACGAAATACAGAAGGCATTCGGTGTGGCATGGATTCCATGAGTTCTTGGCAGGCTTTCCGGAGCTAAGTGGCACCAGATGTGTACGCAAAGGTCACGCATTTTCCGTAAATCACGGGCCGCTGGTTCGCGGCCGCTGAGCTGGAGCCCGATAGCGTGCCACATGGCTGCCACTAGGTTCAGTTGAGATGCATTTGACGGTCAGAAAATCAACATGAGTGCACTATAATGCTGCTCAAGCCTCTGTAGCAAGATTCTGTCCTTGTGATACCGACAACTGTCCTGCTGGAAGAAGCCATCGTCGTCAGGCGAAGAGGGATGCACGTGGTCCAGCAATGACGTCATCGTAGTACACAGCATGGAGCCCACGATTACATCAGCAAGTCCCACGGGAACCCAGTATGAAGAGCGCTCAGTAAGTAATGCAACGCTTTTTTTCTGAAAGCAGGTTGGTTTTATTCAGGATTCCAATATACTGTATTATTCCCCACTCTCTCGGCTACAAAAGCCCCTTTTTGAACATAATTTCCATTCAATGACACGGCCTTACGCCACTTTACTGTGAGGACCTGTGTGCCCACATGGTACTACCTTACTGGTTGACGTCGGATCCAATGTCTTGGTACTTGAATAATCTCCCCATCTACATACTGCTTCCTTCGGAGTGTATCCTTTATTGGGCCAAACAAATGGATGTCGGAAGATGCGAGATCTGGACTGTAGGGTGGATGAGGAAGAACAGTCCAATAAAGTTTTGTGAACGCTGAAGTTGTTTCTTCAATTATCTGTGGGTAGCCCAATACACTTCAGAGTTGATTGTTCCACCATGATGGAGGACATCAATCAGAATAACCGCTTCAGAGTCCCAAAACACCGTCGCCATAACTTTATCGGCTGAGGGTGTGGCTTCGCTGTTTTAGGAGGAGAGGTGATGTAGCACCACTCCATTAATTGCCTTTTAGTTTCTGATTCAAAGTGGTGGATCCATGTTTCATCTCATATTACGATGTTATACAAAAAATTGTCACGATCAGCCTCGCAGTACGCAAGGTATTCCACACAGATGGTCCTCCGTTGCTCTTTACTGTTCGGTGGCGAGGAACCCAGGAGCACACACCTTTGAGTACACCAACTGGTGGGCGAATGAGTCAGTACTACAAACAGAGACGTCGATTTGAGTAGCGAGGTGTCTGATTACGATCCGTCGATCACACCGAATGGGAGTGTCCGCACGTTCCAACACTGCATTACTTTCATCTGTTTGCGGCCTGCCAGCGCCCGAGAGATCGAGACAGGTTTGTGCAACCTTGTTGGATGAAGACAGACGCCTCTCCCAACGACTCGCCGTGCTTTTGTTTACTGTCAGACCTCTCTAGACATTCTGCAAGCGCTTATGAATATCTGCGAAGTTCTGCCTTTCCGCCAAAAGAAATTCAATGACAGCTCTATGCTTGGAACGCAACTCCGTTACAGACGCCATTTCGCAGGATACGCATAACGCCGCCACCTATCGTAACTGCATGAAACTATACGGGCTGAAGCGGGAATAATCCATTATGTGCCACAACAAATTCCGTATTTTTTCAAGCGAAACCGGCTGAGAAAAAATGTGTTGCATCAGTTATTGAATATCCCTCGGCCAACCCAGTCCCCAACGGCCTGCGTCCCTGGCGTAATGCATGCATCCTTAGAGCGGACGTTTGCCTGGATGACGGCATATTCGGACACGACCAGCGACCTACTGTAAAAATAAGTGATTCAGAATGAGATTTTCATTCTGCAGCGGAGTGTGCGCTGATAAGAAACTTTCTGGAGGATTAAAACTGTGTGCCGGACCGAGACTCGAACTCGAGACTTTTGCCTTTGGCGGGCAAGTGCTCTACCGTCTGAGCTACCCAAGCGCTACTCACGACCCGTCCTCACAGCTTCAATTCTGCCAGTACCTCGTCTAGGAGAGCTTCACAGAAGCTCTTCTGCGAACCTTGCAGAACTCCTGGAAGAAAGGATATAGCGGAGACATGGCTTACCCACAGCCTGGGGGATGTTACCAGAATGAGATTTTCACTCGGAAAGGCAAAGGTCCCGAGTTCGAGTCTCGGTCCGGCACACAGTTTTAATCCGCCAGGAAGTTTCATATCAGTGCACACTCCGCTGCAGCGTCAAAATCTCATTCTGGAAACATCCCCCAGGATGTGGCTAAACCATGTGCTAGTTCTGCAAGGTTCGCAGAAAGAGCTTCTCTGCAGTTTGGAAGATTGGAGACTAGTTTCTGGCGGAATTGAAACTGTGAGGACGGGTCGTGAGTCGTGCTTGGGTAGCTCAGTTGGTAGAGCACTTGCCCGCGAAAGGTAAAGGTCCGTGTTCGAGTCTCGGTCCGGCACACAGTTTTAATCCGCCAGGAGGTTTCAGAAGTGATTCAACCAAGCAACTATTGATCAACGGCCCAATATCGCTGGTCCTATGCCCACTGCAGACATAGCTGACGGTGTCGTTGGGTCAACATGGTAACACGTAGGTGTCGTCCGCTGAAGAGCCACGTGCCTAACGATGTGCACAAATCGATGGGCTCTGGAACGCTTAACGCCTGCGCGAGAATTGTACTCTGTTGTCAGATCGCCCACAAAGAGCCGCCTCTCCTGCATTATAGAGCGGGCAAACCCGCGACCTTCACATTATGTGATGTCGCGTGGACATCTAACACCTTGTAGCCCACACTGGTCCTACTGCCCTTCAACCACTATCTATAGATGCTCTGGACAGTAGCACGCGAACAGTGGACCATCTTCACCATTTCTGAGATGCTCGGTCCCAGGCTCCGAGCCATAACAAACTGTCCTTTGTTAAAGTCGCTTATGCCGGAGGATTTGATCATGTGCGGCTCATGTCGTCGCTAGAATGATACCCTGTTTGTCTCTATTCTGCACTCCACTAGGCGGCATTCAATCGCACGGTGGACAGTGATCACAATGTTTTGGCTCGTCAGTATTTCCGACACGATTTTTCTTTCATAAAAGCCTGTTATCACCAACTTATTATTTGACCTTATGAAAATGCATTCAATAGGACACCATCTCAGTGGACAGTGGACTGCCAATTACCAGTGCAGAGATTGCTCGAAAGTGTTCACCGACATTGCGGCTGTAAGAAAGAAAGCTCTTACGCCTTCGTTAGGTTACATCTCACTGAGTCGATTCCAGGTGAATTAAGATGAGAGTTCCAACAGAGGAAAAACACGTAACAAATATTAACTTTGGCCTCGGGGCCCCTACTTTCACATGCCATTCCTGGTCCATTGCATCAGCTTATCGGCTGTCAAGCAACTATGGAAAGCATGATTCGTAAGGAATGACAGTGCAAAAGCAGTTTCTCGCCAGTTGGCAGTAAGATCAGCAACTATTACAGGCTCCAGCTACACTCTGCTCTCCTCTCATCTGTATGTGGAGATACATGAAATGTAGAAAATTTGTGTGGAGCCGGTACGAACCCGGATTTCCCCCTTTGTGCGAACCGTCGCCGAATCGTTTTGGTTACCCGTGTACGACCTATAACCACACCCAAACTCCCATACGTCGTCGCTCATGCGTCACAACCTGCACTCGTACCCAATATATAATTCCCATCTAATTGGTGGACATTGTCACTGGAAAATGCATGCATACCTGAATGATCATTGCATCTTATTTCTTAACAACACTGGCGCTGTAATATCGTGTATGTTGGGAGCGTGGGACGGCGACAGCGAAGTTCAGTGTCGTCACACTGGAGATCGCATCTACATCTACACCTACATCTACATTGATAGAAAATCACAATGAAGTGGTTGTACACAGAACCACTTTCACAGTTCTGCAAAGGAATAGCACGTGGGAAGGGGAAGTTATTTAATTACGGTGATCATCTCTCTCAATGTAGATAGGAAAAATAACTGGGAAAGGAAACTCCGCGATCAGGCCCTGAAGACTACTCGATTGTTTACCGATCGTCATGTCATCTTCAGTAATTCATCATCCGAAGCGTTATGTAGCGGCATGGAATCAACATGCCATGACCATCGATTAAGTAGAATGGCTTTTTAAAGTGAACCACCAAACATTCACTATCAGTTACTAACACAACGAACTGAAAAGACTATCTGTGTCTCCCTTTCACCTAACTGAAATACACAGAACAGTGACCTCTGACGTTCATTATATGTGAACTTTCTGGAATTTGGAAGATTCAAGAAGCTATGTAGGTTGTTTCCCAAGATCTCAATGCTGACATGAAACTCCGCTTTCTCGGAACGCAATTTTTTATTATTTTTTTTATTTTTTGTTGTTGCAGGTATCAGCCTATGTCTTGAAACATGTATTGCGCAATATTGTAACGGTTCGCAGCGATACGGCCTAGCGTTACGATCGTTAGTATCTTTTTTTTATTTTATAAGTTAAAACACGTGTGGAAGAGCAAAGAAAAAAAAAATGGTTCAAGTGGCTCTGAGCACTATGGGACTTAACATCTAAGGTCACCAGTCCCCTAGAACTTAGAACTACTTAAACCTAACTAACCTAAGGACATCAAACACATCCATGCCTGACCCAGGATTCGAACCTGCGACCGTAGCGGTCGCGCGGTTCCAGACTGAAGCGCCTAGAACCGCTCGGCCACACCGGCCGGCAGAGCAAAGAAAAGTAACGTTCCAGAAATGTAAATAACAATCGCCCAATAGAGCTGTTTAAGACCTGTTTCATTACACTTCCTAGCTTACTACGACTTATGTGTAATGTTGTACCGTCCAATTTGTCAGCATTATCTTTGCCATACACAACGGTCATCCTGCAAAAATCCGGGCTGCAGAGACCATGGGCTAGTGAAACAGGTGTACTGAGAGTTTGTTACTTGCATTTCTGGAGTTTGTACATACTTTGGATGTCTCAAACGCTAAGCGACAATTTTGAATTGTTTATAATTCGCGCGCAGTCTTTGGTCAGACTAGCTGTGTCGCTGGAAGACGGCATCACTGCTTGGGAGCGAGGAGCGTGGGAGTTGAGAGACAGACGCCGAGAAGAGGTCTTGTGGCAATGTAGATGTAAAGTTAGTGCATCCGTGTTTAAGTAAAATGATTTGTGTTTGAATATTGTGAAACAGAGGAGAAAGATTCGATTAATGATTTAGAATGAAATGAGATTAATGAGATTAAAGAAGCGCGTGAAGATAATATTTTTTATTTATTTGCATTGCAGTCACTCTTGGTTTGGTACCATTCCTCAAAGATATACCCATATCATGGAACTTCAGATTTTAATTAAAGATTAACTAATCTTCACTGTAACATATTTTGCACGTTTATTAATTATTTGTCTAACTTTTGTGGGAGTAAGAGTTTGATATCAATGGTGTCCTTCGTCAACGTTAATGGCTGTTGCAACATGAATTTCACACAAGTAACAATATATAAAAATACACTCCTGGAAATGGAAAAAAGAACACATTGACACCAGTGTGTCAGACCCACCATACTTGCTCCGGACACTGCGAGAGGGCTGTACAAGCAATGATCACACGCACGGCACAGCGGACACATCAGGAACCGCGGTGTTGGACGTCGAATGGCGCTCGCTGCGCAGCATTTGTGCACCGCCGCCGTCAGTGTCAGCCAGTTTGCCGTGGCATACGGAGCTCCATCGCAGTCTTTAACACTGGTAGCATGCCGCGACAGCGTGGACGTGAACCGTATGTGCAGTTGACGGACTTTGAGCGAGGGCGTATAGTGGGCATGCGGGAGGCCGGGTGGACGTACCGCCGAATTGCTCAACACGTGGGGCGTGAGGTCTCCACAGTACATCGATGTTGTCGCCAGTGGTCGGCGGAAGGTGCACGTGCCCGTCGACCTGGGACCGGACCGCAGCGACGCACGGATGCACGCCAAGACCGTAGGATCCTACGCAGTGCCGTAGGGGACCGCACCACCACTTCCCAGCAAATTAGGGACACTGTTGCTCCTGGGGTATCGGCGAGGACCATTCGCAACCGTCTCCATGAAGCTGGGCTACGGTCCCGCACACCGTTAGGCCGTCTTCCGCTCACGCCCCAACATCGTGCAGCCCACCTCCAGTGGTGTCGCGACAGGCGTGAATGGAGGGACGAATGGAGACGTGTCGTCTTCAGCGATGAGAGTCGCTTCTGCCTTGGTGCCAATGATGGTCGTATGCGTGTTTGGCGTCGTGCAGGTGAGCGCCACAATCAGGACTGCATACGACCGAGGCACACAGGGCCAACACCCGGCATCATGGTGTGGGGAGCGATCTCCTACACTGGCCGTACACCACTGGTGATCGTCGAGGGGACACTGAATAGTGCACGGTACATCCAAACCGTCATCGAACCCATCGTTCTACCATTCCTAGACCGGCAAGGGAACTTGCTGTTCCAACAGGACAATGCACGTCCGCATGTATCCCGTGCCACCCAACGTGCTCTAGAAGGTGTAAGTCAACTACCCTGGCCAGCAAGATCTCCGGATCTGTCCCCCATTGAGCATGTTTGGGACTGGATGAAGCGTCGTCTCACGCGGTCTGCACGTCCAGCACGAACGCTGATCCAACTGAGGCGCCAGGTGGAAATGGCATGGCAAGCCGTTCCACAGGACTACATCCAGCATCTCTACGATCGTCTCCATGGGAGAATAGCAGCCTGCATTGCTGCGAAAGGTGGATATACACTGTACTAGTGCCGAAATTGTGCATGCTCTGTTGCCTGTGTCTATGTGCCTGTGGTTCTGTCAGTGTGATCATGTGATGTATCTGACCCCAGGAATGTGTCAATAAAGTTTCCCCTTCCTGGGACAATGAATTCACGGTGTTCTTATTTCAATTTCCAGGAGTGTATTTAAAAACAGTTTATTGAAGAAATATTTCACCTAAAAGCACTGTCTACATCATCGACCCAAGCGATGTGTGTAAGATACTGTAGTTTAGTTGTTGTCTGCAGCATTCCACTAACCTCTCAGCAACTGTAGTTAGATATTTGCACCTGGGGCGTAGAGAGCAGCAAACACCGCGTTTTCAAGCAATTAATTACGATGTAAGGTATTTTAATTTCAGGATAAGTCGCTACGAATATTATCAGTGCCCAGAGACCACTTTGTTTAATTAAAGAGATCATTAGTAAAGTTCAGGATTTAATCAATTTGCACATTTTTTAAAATTATAAAACAGGATCAAATTCAAGTTGTATTCTCGCAAACAGATATATCTGGTTTCCCTCGCAGTTTGAAATGCACAGTCACCCACACCTAAACAACAATAATACTACAACCAACCGACCGAGTAAGTACGAGTTCAAAATCAAATAATTTCTAAAGGAAATCTTCACCCCCTCCATGTCAATGTTCTGATTTATGGAGGGTCGATAACTATTGACTTGGGAACTTCGTATTTGTATCTTGGTGCGGCTTCAGCCGCCCCTACTGAACCAGTTTGGTGTACTGTGCCTCAGAGAGCGTCGAACTTGTCGAATGTCTTTGTGGCCTTGTCTTTCATTTTGTGCTTAAGGTATTTCTCGCCGAGTTCGCTGTCAAGAGCTCGTTGCTCAACCATCAGAAGGCTCCCGTGGTCCAACGTAAACATCGATTTTGGAGGATTAGTAGGTTTGGATATTGATCCCTATTACAAAGCTGGTTCTATTGTGGTGTGCTGAGTTGTAGCTTTGTGCGCGGATTCAGATCTGTGCTCTTCAGGAATGCGATCAGTGCGCCCGTCATCATCAGTCCAGTTATCTTCTTTTCTCACATGTAAGTTGTGTACATCAGATGGACGCTTAAGAATTTGACGATGTTGGGCCGTGGGACTGGTTGACCAGAGTCATCGGTCCCATCGAATCAGCTGATAGGGAAGGTTGTCGGCCAAGCCCTTTCAAAGGAACCATCCCGGCATTTACCTGAAGCGATATAGGGAAATCATGGAAAAGATAAATCAGGATGGCCGGACGTGGGTTCGAAACGTCGCCCTCCCGAGCACCCAGCAGTTGACTATCGTCATTCAGCAGTTTCTGCTCCGTGTACAGCCACTGTCCATCAGTATGGGTACATCAATGTTTTGTAATTTTACAGGTAATTTTAAGTTCTTTTTATGTATCCCTCTAATTTATACCCAGTGTCACATAACACAGTGCACCGACGGCCCAGCGAGGTGATTAACCCGTAGTGGTTTGAGTAAATTTCGGACAGTTTATTCCGGATACCGTGAACATGAAACAAGATTTTCGTTTCAACATTCTAGGTGACCAAGCGTTGTCCTTTCTTCTACATCTTCAAGATGAGGATGCTGTGGACACTCCTGTCCTACAAGATGTCAAGAGCGGTGTTCACAGGACTACATGCATACGTTCCTGATTTGATGAACACTGAGGCATTCTATCGCACCTCATCCGATATTAATGCCATAGAAAATGTCAAGGATCGCTTTAAACAGCAATTGAAATTTTGGCATCAACATCACGAGAATAAGGCTAGCTCTGCAGGTTGTAATCGTCAATGAGTGGCCTCTTTTGCATGTGGCTTACCTCAAGAAACTTGTGGACTCTCTCCCTTGCTGAATTGAGGCCATTGTATGGCTAGTGATAGTAACACAATTTATTAACGTGATGTCTCCTGCGAGCACCAACTTTTTTGTCTCGTGCTCTTAACCTAGCGGACATTAATTATTTTTGAAAACATTACTGGAGAAAGGTAGCAATCAAAACGTGAATATTTTACATTAATTATAAAACAGTCTAGATCGCAAAGACACCTTTATTACGGAGTGACCGGTTTCGATCGTCACACGATTACTTTTCCTCATCTCCTCTTTTAATAAACACAATAAACCACTGTTTCAAAATTCTCTCACAACTGTGTCTGTCTAACAAGTAACTGAGGTGACAGTGTGTAAACTTCGCTATGTTCTGGCAAAAGAAGCAAATTTTAACATGGCAACAACATGGGTGTGTAGGTTTTACTCAAAATTCGCCAATCATGACGTTCCTCTGAAAGCTACAAATGGTAGCAAGCTAGGCGGAAATAAATCGCTGCTTTTGCTGAATTTTCAGCGGAATTATTTTTAGATAGCATCCAAAGCAGAAATGAAAGATCTTTTTGACTGGTCACCATGCAAATGTGGACCTGGAGCGCCTCCTCTTAATATTTACAAAAAGGAAACAAAAGAAAAATTTGGAGTAGGAATTAAAATCCATGGAGAGAAAGTAAAAACTTTGACATTGTAATTCTGTCAGATACAGCAAAGGACCTGGAAGAGCAGTCGAACGCAATGGACAGTGTTTTGAAAGGAGAATATAAGATGAACATAAAAAAAAAAGCAAAACGAGGATAATGGAATGTAGTCGGATTAAATCAGGTGTTGCTGAGGGAATTAGATTAGGAAATGAGACACTTAAAGTAGTAAATGAGTCCTGCTATTTGGGAAGCATAATAACTGATGATGGTCGAAGAAGAGAGGATATGAAATGTAGACTGCCTCTGGCAAGGAAAACGTTTCTGAAGAAGAGAAATTTGTTGACATCGAGTATAGACTTAAGTGTCAGGAAGTCGTTTCTGAAAGTATTTGTATGGAGTGTAGCCATGCATGGAAGTGAAACATGGACAATAAATAGCTTATACAAGAAGAGAAAAGAAGCTTTAGAAACGTGGTGCTACAGAAGAATGCTGAAGATTAGATATGTAGATCACGTAACTAATGAGGAGGTATTGTACAGAATTGGGAAGAAGAGGAATTTGTGGCGCACCTGACTAAAAGGAGGGATCGGTTGGTAGGACACGTTCTGAGACATGAAGGATCACCAGTTTAGTATTGGAGGGAAGCGTGGAGGGTAAAAATCGTAGAGGGAGACCAAGAGATGAATACACTAACCAGATTCAGAAGAATGTAGGTTGCAGTAGTTACTCGGAGATGAAGAAGCTTGCACAGGATAGAGTTGCATGGAGAGCTGCATCAAACTAGCCTCTGGACTGAAGATCACAGCAACAACACGTAAGTAATGATTTATTAATAGATATTCTGTACATCCACAAGCAGCCTCCCTATCCCCCTTAGAGCAAGACTTAAAAGGAAAACGACTGATGTTCTCGCTTGGCGGTAACGACTCTGCTAACAATGGTAACTGCATGTAAGTGGCACAATAAAAGGTGTCCGATGGGTCCGTCGTTCGGTTTCGTCACGTATCGGATTTGTCCGAACACTTCACGTCGACTTCCCTATTTTTTCATTTCTGCCAACGCCAGCGACCTAGCAGTTGTAGTGTCAAAACTGCGTGGTGAAGCTAAACGTTGCAGTTTCTGTTGATAGCACCGAACACCGATTACGTCAGCATTTCCCCTCACAAGTCTCCGTCCACCGCAAAGACCGATCTTGTGGTTTAGATTTTTGTTCATCATTTCCAAGAACTGTTTTTGAAGAATGCCTATGAGAAGAAATAGCACACTGGATGCGGTAAAAATTGTTTTTTATCGCAACTGGTGAGCTATTTCTTCACATCGGAAATTTTGTTATTTCATTCACATCGCCACCCCCCACCCCCCTCCCGCCCTCTCTCCCAGTGCCATCCAACTTCTTCTTTTGTGCCACATATGCTTCATATGCTTGCTTTACACAACCAAAGAGAAACATTGGAAGTGAAGAAAGCTCAAAAAGTAGTAAGACTCCTTCACACAGTGAAAGTAAATTTATGTTTTACAACAGTTTCGAAAGAACAACTTCAAATATTTATCAATAATTGTGGAAAAAGTGTAATATAAAATAAAAATATTCCCACTCGATTTTACTGTTTTGATATCGATAGAAAAAGTATCGTCAACATATATCGATATTTTTGGATTTAGGCTCTAGTGATACATGCGGCCAACTGGGGCGCCATGCTGAGAGAGCCGCCGCAGGCTCGCACGTGCAAAACTTGTGTACTGAATTTATCATAATCAGTTGCGAAAATAGACACGGGTGTAAATACACGATAATAGTAACATAAACGTTCCAGTGGTTGAGAGAGAGAGGTTGGGTTGGGGTTGGGTTGTTAGGGGAAGGGAGACCAGACAGCGGGGTCATCGGTCTCATCGGATTAGGGAAGGATGGGGAAGGAAGTCGGCCGTGCCCTTTCAGAGGAACCATCCCGGCATTTGCCTGGAGTGATTTAGGGAAATCACGGAAAACCTAAATCAGGATGGCCGGACGCGGAATTGAACCGTCTTCCTCCCGAAGGCGAGTCCAGTGTCTAACCACTGCGCCACCTCGCTCGATGTAAAACGTTCCAGTGAGCATGATACTCCAAAGGAGTCTTTTACCATTTAATTGAGAAGTGATTGCGAATGCATTGCAAGAAAGCTACAAGAATTCAGATTTATTTGTTATACAGTGATCTGGCATGAAATTATGTTTAGGTTCAGCCAGGTCAGCAAAGCTCTTCTAAGAGCTTCCTTATATATACGGTGTGCTGTGGAATTAATTGAAAGCGTTGGCAGTTTTTTGAAGAAGATGAGATCAAAAGAGGGCTTCAATAGTATGCTAACGGATACAAATATGCTCATTGACAAATTTTGACCTCTTTCAGACTTTGAAAAATAAAAATGGTTCAGATGGCTCTGGGCACTATGGGACTTAACAGCTGAGGTCATCAGGCCCCTTAGAACTTAGAACTACTTAAACCTAACTAACCTAAGGACATCACACACATCCATGCCCGAGGCAGGATTTGAACCTGCGACCGCAGCGGTCGCGCGGTTCCAGACTGAAGCGCCTAGAACCGCTCGGCCACTCCGGCCGGCTTGAAAAATAAAATAAAATTCACCCCAGGAGAGCAAAGAAGCAATTTACTTGTGAGTCCAGCAACAAAACCTATTGACGAAAGTGAAACAGGACGCTCCTTTAAAGTAAAATATTTCTGCCTTATTGTTGATACTGTTATCTTCTCATTAAAATATAGATGTGAGCTTATTGACACTTATAATAAGAACATCGCTTTCTATTCGTTATTCTTAATCTTCAGAAGTAGGATGGTGGAAAACTGAAAGCCACACGCATGGCACTTGATTGTAACATTAGTGGGAAGGAATTTATATGCACTTTTGATCTTACTGTCCATTCTTCTTTCTGGAAGTTCTCCACAAAGATCATTATCTCATTTTACAAAAAACAATTTCGTTGACCTAACCAACCCGCCGCCTCAAATATGGTGCTGATGAGCCATGAGGAAGCTAAAATGGTGAAAGAAAGCGAACTCGGCCCGCACAGGGACTTAGACGACGCGGAAATAAATTGATTTATTTACCGTATGGCAATACAATCTGAAGTGAAACTTACATACGTGAATTGCAAAATTTTACAAAAAAAAAATGTAAGTAAACGACTATATCTACCAATTAATATCTAGATTTTCAATCCATTCAAGGCCTACCTCTGTCACTTCAAAGAAATCTTGTAGATTTCAAGGTAAGCTCGTCTGCTACAGGTCGTCACAATGTGTTTGATGGTCTGATTTTCATTGCCACCGTCACAATGAGAAGATGAAGCGTTTCCCCATTGGTGGAGGCTTCCTGCACAGATGCCATGGCCTGTACAAATCCTGTTAACTGTTTTCAAAGGACGTCGCGGTAATTTCGTGTCGGATGGTCTTATGCCAGGCCTTAAGAGGGTCTGACATTCCTAATGGGTAATATTATTCCACCATTCTGACCACTTCCTGCAGCGATTGTTGACTGCCTGGATTTTAATCGGCTTATTTTAAGTGCAGGCATGCCATAGTGTACTGGGAGCTGAGGAATTTTAATTAACATGTCATATTATTTGAGGGGGCATTCTGGTTTTGAAGATCTGGTTAGAGTTGGTAACCAGACAAGAGAGGTAGTTCTGATGCAACCTGTTATTGCCCTCCATGCAAAAGCATGGTCATAAACAATGACCTACCGCAGGGGCCAGCCCGGGCGCCGACCCTTTTTAATTTTTACATATCTGATATGCCGACCACCAGGTCGCGTAAATTTGCGTATGCGGATGATTTGGCCATCGCATACCAAAGCAAAAATTTCGAAGATCTTGAGAAAACATTGAATGCGGACCCTGAAGCGCTGAACACCTACTACCTTAAGTGGCATTTGCATCCCAACCCCAATAAAACGACCAGTACCATAATGCACCTTAATAACAGAGCTTCAAGCAGGAAACTACAGCTTTCCCTGAATGACCGGCATATCAGACATGAAGATAAGCCCAAATATCTGGGAGTAAAATTAGACCGCACACTAACGTTTAGCTCCCATCTGGAAGACACCAAACAGAAATTAAAATCTCGAAATGCCATTATGTCTAAACTGGCCGGAACATCATGGGGGTGCGGAGCTAATACACTAAGGACGTCAGCATTAGCCCTCGTCTACAGCGTGGCTGAATATTGTTCACCAGTCTGGGCGAGAAGGGCGCATGTAAATAAAGTAGACACCCAATTGAAAGAGACGATGAGAATTATCTCAGGCACACTTAGGGCTACCCCATGTGACTGGCTCCCAGTCCTTGCCAACATAGAACCCCCTGATATAAGGCGCTCCATGGTGACCTCAAGAATATATAGGAAGATCGTACACAATCCAGAACTCCCTATACACCAAGATTTATCACCCATCAACAGGCTAAAATCTAGGTCCCCCTTTTGGAAGATTGGCAGGGAATTACAGGACTTCGGCCCAAAGCTAGCCTGGGGGGAATCATGGCGCAAAGGACACACAAGAACCAAAAGCTTATCGATGACCCCAGCAAGAAGATAAATGATTTTGATCTCCCTTGGAAGCCCTGGGTTGCCTTAAATCGCCTTAGAATAAGCGTGGGAAGATGCAAACGTCTAATGAATAAGTGGGGACTTGCGGAGAGTCCCGTGTGTGAATGTGGTGAAATCTAGACAATGGACCACCTACTGGTGTGTGAAGTGGTAGGATATAGTGGTGAACTGAAGGACATACATTACCTGCCTGACCTAGCCATTGATTGGCTCAAAACTATAAGTAGCATTGTGTAGTGTTGTAATTTCCTGGTGGATTGTAATGACACTGTAATATTTGCCTTGTATATGCCGAACAAATAAATAAAATAAATTGCTGTGTTTAGCTGAACATAAATTTTTCTCACGTGTGAACTATTAAGTCACGCTGGATCACTGTATTCAGCAGCAGTGGGCAAGAAAATCGCATTATTGTAGCTTTGCACCATGTAAGACACCGCTCACCGTTTGTTTTATGTTGCTGCTCGATCTCAGATTTGCTGCGGTGTTTTCCATGTGTTACTTGTAAAACAAAGTTCTATCAAGAGTTACTCCTAAATATTTTGGGAAGTCTTGGTGGTGGATGACTTGATTATTAAAGGTGAAATGTTCCTTTGCATTGCCCGTTTTATTGTTAAGATGAAAACAGCTAACTTGGGTCTCCGTTGGGTTTGGTGTTAATCTCAACTTTTTGAAGCATGTACTTAGACCTGCAGAGAGTATCTCCCCACCAACATCGAGATTTCTCTGTTGAGTAGCCAAAACCATATTGTCCACATGTATGAACTTCCTCGGCTCTGTTTCAGGGAGATCAGATGTATATAAGTTGGACAGAATCGGTGCAATAACTGAACCCTGTGGAAACAAATGAGGCGTAATAAGTGAAACAAATAGTGAGACTATAGTGCTTTATCACTAATGTAGTCTGCTTAGCTAAGTGGAATTGTGTTTGCCTACCATGCAGCGGGTCCAGGTTCGATTTCCGGCCGGATTGGAGATTTTCTCCGCTCGTGGACTGGGTGTTGTGTCGCTCTCATCATCATTTCATCCTCATCACCGACGCGCAAGTCGCCCAATGTGGCGTCGATTGCAATAAGACTTGCAACCGGACGGCCGAACTTCTTCGGATGGGGCCTCCCTGCCAACAATGCTACACTATCATTTTATTTCATTTATCGCTAATGTGGCGAACTAATAGTGGATGTGACCTTTAATGGCGTTGAACGCTACGAGCAGAAGTGAGACAACACATAGCTGTTGCTACCGCCAGCACGGAGTGTAGTGGGAACCGGAGGCATGCCCGTCATCACGGTGCAGCCAGGATCTGCAAGAGACCTTGCGGTGTCACCACTCCGCCCCGCCCCCCCCCCCCCTCCTCCTCCTCCGACGTCACCAGACGCCACTCCCAGCGCTGCTACAAGCAGGCGATACCAGCGCCACTCAACTCTTTTACAACTGCTGTTGCTGGTTTCCTCTCGTCGCATTGCGTTGCTTCACGTTTGCTGTTACACTTTTGTGGAATCACACGTTAATACATACAGCATAAGTTATATCAAAATTACTTAAATTATTTACTTTTAATCAATTAGCCAGAATGTTGTTTAGAGAAGGGGCAGTTTGAACATAGACGTAGAGCAGGGAGTAGTATTAGCTGGTTACATTGAGCATTTTAATTATTATGGAGTACAGTCAAGTCAAATAGTGCATGGAGCTCTGTTGTACACTGTTCGAATGCAAAGTGTGGATGTGAGACTGCCAGATTGGCAACTACTGTTTTTTCAACATTCAAACTGCGAATGAGTAGTTAAAGTGAGAAATGGGCAATATAAAGGCAGAAATGAGTACTGTAAGGTGAGAAAAGGGTGAAGCGAAATCTGAAATGAGTAGTTTGAGTCAAGACTCGAATGAAAAATTTGATTCAACAACAAGCTGCACTGCTGAATTAAAAACTGAGGTAGGAAAAGAAATGGGTAAGGTCAAGAAAGAGTAGTTTAAGTCAAGACTTGAATGAAAAACGTGATTCAGCTACAAGTTGTATTGTTGGACTAAAAACACAAGTACAGGAATATACAGACAATTATGAGAACATACAGACAACCTATAAAGAAATTTAAAGACTGAAATCAGTGAAGTTCGTACAAAAATGGTATGTAGAGGAAGATATTTAGAAGATGATATAACTGGGCGAGAACGCGCTGCGAAGATGAAGAAAATGATATACTGGGGAAAAGAGAACTTAAAATACAGTCCATACATTACATTTCAGATAAACAAAGAAAGAAACTGAGAGAAATGTTAACGAAGGATCATAATGTATTTTCAAAAAGGAAGCGTGTGGTAAGAAACTATGAATGCCATTTAAATATAAAACCTGGGTATTATTTTTTCAAGAAACCTTGTCTAATACCTGTTGCTCACCAAGATGCCAAAATGAAATTTGATAGATGTCCAATTCAGGGGAGGAGGGAGGAGGGTAATGGGACTGTTAAAAAGTATGTTTAACTAATCGTCTGGTGATAGTGCCAAGATGTGATTGAAACATAAGGCTGGTACTGACCATCCACAAACTACAGACAAGTTGTTACAGATATTCAGAGGCTACTGGAATTTTCTTCTAGCAAATCGAGAAAGTATACAGCCTTTTCTTATGATGGAGTTTACTGTCAGTATTGGGTGGTTACTTTTGGCTTGAGTATATCAGTTAGTGCGTTTGTAAGAGATATAGCTCAGATACTGAGGAAGACACTAGTAGAACAGGGCAAGGTTTACGTAGACGGGTCATTTCATGGTTTGTACAGTTTACACTGAAGTATTAATATGAAATTAAAAAAAAAAGATAGACCTGAATATAAGACCATATACAGATGTGTTGATGTGTCACTTATCAAACGGACAGGAAGTGTTACAGACATAACAAAACCTTCACTTTTTATTGAATGAGCCTTGCGATCTACTGCAAGCGTCTTCCACAGAGAATGAACATATCAGTTTACTTGATAAAGTGTTAGATGCAGTAGAAAAAGGCACCATGAAACTGAAATTAAGAAAAAGCGAAGTTATGTCAAGCCAGTTGGATTTCTTGGCCCATGAAATTAGCAGAGAAAGTATATTAGTGGAACCATCAAAGTGTCCTGTTATCGAATAGTCTGAAATGCCAAATAATAAGAAACAACTTAAATCTATATTTGGCATGTTTGGGTTTTCCAGCGATTTGTAAGAGACCAAACACTCAATACCCCTTCCTTGCAAAAAAGGATACTTTCTGGGTTTGGACTGCAGAATTTCTGGCTCTATTTGAAAAACTGAAAAATCTTTCGAATAGCCCACTGCTGCATCATTCACATTTTGGTAAACCTTTTCGTACGTCGACTGACTCATGCAGGTACGGAATCAGAGCAGAGGGTTTCAAATAGAAAAAAGAAGGAAACGCAGAAGCGCATAAGACAGTACCTTTTGCAAGTAGATCACTGCAACCAATGGAGTGAATTTACAGTGTACCAGTACAAGAAGAGCTGGTCAGTATATTTGGAATGCAGAAATTCCAGTCTTACTTATTAAACCACAAGGTAATAATGTATAGTGACCACAAAGCACTTACATTTTTGAAAACCTGGAAATTAAAATGTCCAAGAGTAACTAGATGCAAATAATACCTTCACCAGTTTGACCTTGAATTTGTGAGAAACGTGCTATTTGGTGGCTAATGGATTATTTAAAAGTGGCAAGTTATGTTAGGTGTCTGGAATTCCGTTGACAGGATACACATTTTTGGCATAAATTAAATCAAGGAGGAAAGCGCATTAAAAAATATGTTTAAGTTTCAGAAGAAAGCAGGATGGGGATGATCACATATAATTATTAAAAAGTCATTTAGTAGACCATAATCATCCTAAGGTTGGCCAATATTATTGTGTGCACTGGGGAATTTTGTTCAGGGGAAAGAAATAAGGACTAAATAGAGAGGAAGATATGTTTCCATTCCCAACATGTGCATTTTGACTGCAGATCGATGCCGAAATCACAGTAGCACCAAGTAATTGGCATAATTTCCTACGAGTGGCGTAACGCCTAAGACAACTTTAGATACACTACTGGCCATTAAAATTGCTACACCACGAAGATGACGTGCTACAGACGCGAAATTTAACAGACAGGAAGAAGATGCTGTGATATGCAAATGATTAGTTTTTCAGAGCATTCACACTAGGTTGGCGCCGGTGGCGACACCTACAGCGTGCTGACATGAGGAAAGTTTCCAATCGATTCCTCATACACAAACAGCAGTTGACCGGCGTTGCCTGGTGAAACGTTGTTGTGATGCCTCGTGCAAGAAGGAGAAATGTGTAATATCACGTTTCCGACTTTGATAAAGGTCGGATTGTAGCCTATCGCAATTGCGGTTTATCATATCGCGACACAGATGCTCGCGTTTGTCGAGATCCAATGACTGTTAGCAGAATATAGAATCGGTGGGTTCAGGAGGGTAATACGGAACGCCGTGCTGCATCCCAATGGCCTCGTATCACTAGCAGTCGAGATGACAGGCATCTTATCCGCATGGCTGTTACGGATCGTGCAGTCTTGATCCCTGAGTCAACAGATGGGGACGTTTGCAAGAACAGTTCGACGACGTTTGCAGCAGCATGGACTATCAGCTCGGAGACCATGGCTGCGGTTACCCTTGACACTGCATCACAGACAGGAGCGCCTGCGATGGTGTACTCAACGACGAACCTGGGTTCACGAATGGCAAAACGTTATTTTTTCGGATGAATCCAGGTTCTGTTTACAGCATCACGATGGTCGCATCCGTGTTTGGCGACATCACGGTGAACGCACATTGGAAGCGTGTATTCGTCATCGCCATACTAGCGTATCACCCGGCGTGATGGTATGGGGTGCCATTGATTACACGTCTCGGTCACCTCTTGTTCGCACTGACGGCACTTTGAACTGTGGACGTTACATTTAAGTTGTGTTACGACCCGTGGCTCTACCCTTCATTCGATCCCTGCGAAACCGTACGTTTCAGCAGGATAATGCACGATCGCAAGTTGCAGGTCCTGTACGGGCCTTTCTGGATACAGAAAATGTTCGACTGCTGCCCTGGCCAGCACATTCTCCAGATCTCTCACCAACTGAAAACGTCTGGTCAATGGTGGCCGAGCAACTGGCTAGTCACAATACACCAGTCAATACTCTAGATGAACTGTGGTATCGTGTTGAAGCTGCATGGGCAGCTGTACCTGTGCGCGCCATCCAAGCTCTGTTTGACTCAATGCCCAGGCGTATCAAGGCTGTTATTACGGCCAGAGGTGGTTGTTCTGGGTACTGATTTCTCAGGATCTATGCACCCAAATTGCGTGAAAATGTAATCACATGTCAGTTCTAGTATAATATATTTGTCCAGTGAATACCCGTTTACCATCTGCATTTCTTCTTGGTGTAGCAATTTTAATGACCAGTAGTGTATATTGTGAATGATAAAGCTGCGGTACTCCTCTTTTCAGTCGACAATGTTAAATCTGATATTTAGGGTGGTCGCGGAAGTGACTGTTTTAAATCCAAGGAAATTTTGTATTGATTGAAACTGCTGCACCCAAGTTAGAGTAGCGTGCAAGTGTCCCACCTTGACGACGCCTTTGAGCGCTAGCCTTGGATGCTGTTTCTGGAAAAAGATTTAAGTATTTCTGAGTGAGACTATGGTTATAACTGATTCATGTTTCATAAATTTGGACTTTCGTTTGGATTTTAGTAAAATGTAAATGACTAAATAGTGCTATTGCCTCATCCCCTTCAGTTTTGAAAGTTTCTGTGCGTCACCCATATCCAAAATACGGTGATGAATGGAGCATTAAACCTTCTCCTCTTTTGGGCAATATATCGCTGACCAGACCGTCCGATGTTCCACTCAAACCGAAAATGCAATTAATGGAAGTCTGATAGGAATTAGAATCTGAATTGTGCCAAGTGCTGAGGAGTGAGATTTTACTGTTTTGACCATGTGAGCCAAAGAAACTATAAATACATGATTTTTTCCCCTTGGAACAGTGGTTATCTAACTTCAGTAACGATTTACTCATTACCTCACATTATTTATACGTCTTTTCAGCTAGGGAAAGCTGGAATGTCAGCAATCAGAATGCAGACTACAGGTAACTCGTACTCATTACTTTCAGGTTACCTATCTGAGTGGTTTACAGACCCTTGTTGCGTGGGTGAACTAAATTAGGATAAAACTAAAAACATTTACAATCATCCACCACTCCACCAGTGGATAACTATCATACGTTTGAAATACAACAGATTTTGTGTACTTCCTCTTACATTTAATTAATTGGCGTATCACACATTTTCAAAAATTGCAGTTTAAGAATCTGTTCAGATCTTGGTTGGATTTCCGCGGACGCCTGTGCTTATGTTGGAATTTATAACGAATGTCAGATTACAGGATTTGTGGCCTGATACTTGCCCACTCAACTACCAAGTCCCCTTACATAGTGGAATCAGACTTCTGCAACTGTCTGTATCAGTTCTCGATTTCATTTAATCTCAATAGATCAATTAATGTAGGAAGTATAGCTGCACTAAAAACGAGTGGCACAACACAACACTTCGTAATGACTATAGTACACATGAGTACTGTATTATTACATCACCAATATTGCCACCAGATGGAGTCAAAATATTAGCAGACCAAAGTCAACCGCTTTCTGCCAATCTAGAACTAGCGAGCCCTGTTTCAGGATGTTGTGGACAAATAATAGTTGTTACATAGCACTGATAATTACTTATGTATCCGAATCTCATACTAGATAAGAAAAAGACTGAACTCTGTCTAGAATTTGTTTCAGATTATTTTTACACGTCACCCCCTTCATATTCCCATCTCATCCCTACATGACCCATATATTTATTGATTCCACCTTCACAATAGATCACCTTCTCAACAATGGAGCCTTCATCTATTACCGCCGAAATCGTGTAAAGCAATGCAGATTACAGCCTCAAGCCTACAGACGTCAAAATGACCGCATGAACCAAAATTGCCGAAACTTCCCCACCATGGTCCCACTGAAAACGAAACCACCTCCATAAACAGTGCCCCAATTTACAATTCCCACCTATCTGGCACCTACAACAGTCGCACCTCTCTTATTCCTATAAATGAAAAGCAAAGCCACTACCCTCCAATACGTTAACTTACTGTACAGATCCATGCTATTGAAACACCTCTTCATCGAAACAACTATTTTCATCCCATCCCTACTGCTGAAGAACCATCCACTTTACACTGGTGTCCTAAATTAAATCAACAAACTACTATTTCCCCGTCTTGTGTCTAATTCACGATATAATCGTACAAACTGTCTACAGATGTCCGTACGATCGAGTCCTGCACCGAAGAAGGCATTCTGGTCAGCGGAAAACCACGCCAACGGTGACATCAGAGCACCTATCAAACGGGATTGTTTTTGCTGGATAGTCCCACATCCACAGTCGCTGTGTAAATAGTTACAGACGGCATAGTGTGACACAGGAAGAACATCTACCAGGTTTTTTTCGGTGGAGGACCATGGGAAGAATGGAAGTGGACAGTCGCAAACTGATGTGGCCGGGCGGTTTAATGTAAATGGTTCCGTTGTTTCTCGGATGTGGCGACAGTTTATAGAGATCGAAGCTGTATCGTGAAGACCAGTTCGGGGCCGACCACGTGTAACATCAGAAAGATAGAACCGTTATTTGGCTGCCACGGCACGATGGTACTGCCACAGTAGAGCACGGCAACTGGCATCTCACTTCACACCATCCACTGGAAGTGCTGTAGCAAGGCAAACGGTGTACAGAAGGCTTCGGCAGAGTGGCCTTTATTGATGGAGACCTGCTGTATGTGTACCTCTGCCGTGTCTTCCCAGAAGGGAACGTCTAAAGTGGAGCCGTCAACATGCTACCTGGACAGTCGAACAGTGGCCCAATATTCTTTTCACAGATGAGCCCCAGTTTGGTCTGGACAGTGATTTTCGACGGATTCGCATCTGGAGGGAAAATGAAAAACGACTTCGGGACCCCACCATTGTGGAAAGAGTCTGGTATCGAGGATCATCCCTAATGGTGTGGGCAGGGATTAAGTTGACCACTCGAACACCTTTAATGAAATTGTACTGTTAAATAGGCAAGGTTTAACTGCTATCAGGTATCGTAACGAGATTTTGGTACCTCATGTGCGGTTGTTGCGAGGTGCTGTGGGCCCAGACTTCATACTGCTGGACGATAATGCTCGACCTCATAGAGTACGAGTGGTTGATGTTTTCTTGGAAATGGAAGATACTGCACGCATGGCGCGGCCTGCTCCCTCTCCTTATTTGAATCCCATAGAGCACATCTGGAGTGCGCTAGTGACACGAGTAGCATCAAGTCTCCAAGACTTGCGAGCAATTCTGCAGGAAGAATGGACACTATTGCTTCAACATGAGACTGGTGATATCATTCACAGCATGCCCCGTTGTTCGTCAAGGCCTGTACTGCTGGCAGCGGTGGTCACACCCCATACTGAGTGCTTTAACCAGTTCTCGGAATGTGTGTGTAAATCCGTTAACTTAGAAAAAACTAAGAACATTTTTGTCTACCGTTAGGCATGTTGCAGTTGTTTACGTTCTGTTTTCCTTACCTTGTTTCTACTTTACTATCACCTAATTACACTGTTTTGTGGCAAAATATGCGCAATCTTGCAAAATTTCGGTTTGTTGCTTTAATTTTGAACGCCAGTGTATTACCAATGTCCTCCAGAACATCCTTCTCTTTGAATGCTCACATGAGCTACAAGAAATAGACTTAACCACTCGATCTGCCTTCCATCTTAACGTCCAGGCTACCTACTCCCAAAACCAAATCTGACTTCCTCTTCAGCTGTCCTGATGCTTCCAAACATTTCCTTTTCAACTGTCTCCAAACTCTAGTTTAAAACATTTACCCAAAACCACTACATCACCTAACATATCATGACACATTAGCAAAACATACTATTCCATGATATCCATTCCCTCAGCTCCAACAAAACTAACTTCATCTCAACACTCTATCCTTGCATTTATCCTTAACGAAACATCCCTACAAACTCGCCCTGCAGTCTGTATGTCACCCTACACCCTAATCCCAACTGACAATCTCTTCCAACAGCCTGAGGTGAAGCTGCAATTGGTCATCTCCGAGATATCACAACCTTTATTCAAATGTCCTAGTGAGTACCTCATCTTTACCATTTACCTCAAGTTTCTTACAGTAACGTGTGCCATCATCTACACCTGCCACAATCATTGAAAACTCTACGATTTCCTCATCCATGCTGACTGTTCTCGACCTGTTTTCTCAATTGATCTGTGTTCAGTTTTTCAAGGCCTATCCACTGTGCCAACTTATAACTAAATCTGAAGGGGGTGCGATGGGGAGGTTCCCTTGTGAGTCGGGTCGCAGGCTTCCTTCGTTGGGGACGGCGTGTTTGTATTGCCTTAAACGTTTCATTCATCCCGTTTTCCTCGATACGCAAGTTGTCGTAAGTGGCGTCAAGCAAAAAGGCTTGACTAAGACAACCGAAAAATCACAGATAGGGTTCCCCTTTTCAATAAAGCGATTCGATCATCATGAGTTCTGCAGGAGAATTATCGTAACCTGGTCAGAATGACACCTATTAATGCACAAAACAGAATGCGCCTCACTCGTTACAGAGAAACAACATCTCAGCATTATTGATACAGAACAGTATATAATATCTGGAAAGTAGGATTTACTTTTATTATAAACTCAGTTTACTCTTGTTCCATTATTGCGCTCATACTATGCGCTCTTTTACACATATTGGCATAATAGTACTTGAAGGAGCTACTCATTGCACTACGAAAGTGGATGTACATTAGCTATAGTGTAGACGATAATATGGACCTCGGAAAGCGAAGCGGCTAAAGAAATTTTTATTGTGCATAACACGGCTGCAGCATTCAGAATGCAATCGATATACGATATTGAGCCAAAAAAATTGGGAAAAAGCCTGAAACACGTCTTGCTACAATTAAATACAACTAAAATAAGTGTCCGCACACTGCGCAAAAGAATTAAGGATCACTTGTTCTAAACCTTGCAATTTTCTCCCATTCTGACACACAAGTTTTAAATTTAGCTTCCTCCGTAACGCTGCAAGAGCCTGGTGCGCTGTGCGTCACCCACGGGCTCGACGGCTCTTCAAACAGCAAACACCAAAGTGCCGACATATGCGGAAAAAAGGACAGAGGTAGGAAGGTCACGTCGCGTGTAAAGTGAGTTAATGATACCACATTGGCGCCAAATTTCACCACAGTTCTGCCCAACACAACTACGGACGTGTCACACGATAGGAAGGTCGTCATAGCCCCTCTTACCCACATTTCGCCGCTTCTTTTGGCGAATCTGCAGTGGAAGTCAGAATCGCGACGCTCAGCGTTGAACTCACGCAGTTGTCTTATGATTGGGTGAGGGAAATACTTCAGACACAGCACCGCTCAGAATCGAGACGGAAAGCTTTACAGTGTGACATAATGGGCGTAAATGAAACCGCCCTTTTCCTTGAGACGTCGAATCCCACAGACTTCGTAGTCGAAAACGACAGTTTGCAGTGCGAGGAGCAAAAGAACGACGTTCTTGACAACCTTCGGAGCTGCTGTCACCTCCTGAGCGATTCAGTCCTTCTCGACAGACATCACGGGGCTGTAACACCAGTGAACGTGACCGCACACGTTTGGAGTGCAGCGCGACCGCAATTTTCGCTCTGCTGTACAATGTAGAACCACTAGAGCCCGTTAGCAACCATTCAACGAATTTTGAGCATGATCTGAAGCAGCAAAGGGTCCTTATGCTTTTACAGTACACGTGTTTCACGTCCTCCTGTGGCGTTATCACAGATATCGTCGAATGGTTTTGAAGAGCCTGTTTCCAACCTGTACACGAGAGCAAACATTGAGGTCACGCTGCACTCCCAACGGTTGCAATCACGTTCAATGGGCCTGCAGCCTCATAATGTCCATGGAAAATGGTTGAAACATCTGAGGCTATCAGCAACGTCCGTGGTTGTCAAGAACGTCTTCCTGTTGCTCACTGAACTGCAAATTGTCGTTTTCGACTGCGAAATAGTGGGAATCGAAGTCCCAAGCAAAGGGATGATTTCACTGACGCCCTTTATGCCACCCTCGGAGGTCTTTTCGTTTCGATTCTGAGCGGCGGTGTGCCTGAAATGTTTTCATCACCTATAAGAAAATCAAATGATTTTTAATGTTGGGCGTCGAGGTAATGATGTCCAGCACAGACGTGTCAAAAGAAGGGGTAAAATTTGAGTAAGAGAGGGTGTGACAATCTTCCTATCATGTGACATGTCCATTGTGGCATTGGGCAGAATTATGGTGAAATTTGGCGCCAATGTGACATCATTAACCAACTTGACAAGTTGCAGGTACTTCTGAGCTGTGGCCTTTTTTTCACATGTGTCGACACCTTGCTGTTTGGAGCATCGTCGAGCCAGAGGCTGACGTCACAGGACGCCACGCCTTTGTAGCATCACAAAAGGTTGGTTGTAGGTACCTTTGAGTTATTTTCAAACTTATGCGTCGGAAAGGGAGACTATGGGGTTTCGAAAATCTGGTCTTTAATTATATTTCAGAGTGTAGGTAATCTTCAGTTATTATGCTCAGCCACCATCAGTATGGTAACATTATGTATGAAAATTGTCTCAAAGCAACATCCTGCACTAGTATGCGGGAGGACGGCGGTTCAAAGTGTCATCTGTTGATAGGTGCGACGAAACAGGCTCGGTACCACTAGCAAGCAGCCACTATAAGCAATGAAACTCGGCACAGAGTTGAAGCAGCGTGGAATGCCGTACCCGTGCCTGTCATCCAACTGCAGTTCTACTTGTTCCTCAGTCTAATCAGAGCCAATGCTTCCACAGAGGTGGAAACTCAGGGTACCACGACGGGATTTCAATAGGAAATACAACACAATTTTTCTGAAATTAGGTTGGTTTTATTTGCACTTTTTCTGGCTACAAACCCAACACCTTCCTGGTCGACGTCGGAGCCAACGTCTTGCTGCTCAATAACCTCTCGATCATCCACGTACTGCTTCCCGCGGAGTGCATCGTTCACTGGGTCAAACAGACGGAAGTCGGAAGGTCCGAGATCCGGACTGTAGGGTGGATGAGGAAGAACAGTCCAATCAAGCTTTGTGAGCTCCTCTCGGGTGCACAGACATGTGTGAGGCCTTAGCGTTGTCAAGGAGAAGGAGAACTTCTTTTGCACTGAAGTTGTTTCTTCAACTTCCTGACGCTAGCACAATACGTTTCAGAGTTGATCGTTGCACCCAGAAAACCGTGGCCATTGAAATGAAATGAAATGATCTTATGGCGTTTGTTGGCCGGGAGGCCCCATTCGGGGGAGTCCTTTTTAGTTGACGCCACTTCGGGGACTTGCGAGTCAATGAAGATGAAAATGATGATGAAGGACACACAACACCCAGTCCCCTGCCGGGAATCGAACGCGGGCCCCTGCGTGGTAGCCAGCAACGCTACCGCTACGTTACGGAGGCGGACAACGTGGCCATTACTTTACCATCTGAGAACGCGGCTTTGAACATTTTCTTCGTAGGAGAGGTGGTGGAGCGCCCCTCCATGGATTGCCGTTCTGTTTCCGATTCGAAGTGATCAATCAACCCATTTTTCAAAACATGTGACGTTTTCAAAAAAAAAGAAAAAAATTGTCTAGACCAGCCTCGTAATTTTAATACCACAACCGTTTTGGCATCCTGTATCCTCTTCCAGTCTCATCCCCACTCTCCCGAAGAGGGCATATGTGTAATATCAGTAATTTACACCAATTTAAACTGCTGCTTTGATTTTGTCTTTTCTAGCTATCTGGATTCGAATACACCGAAGATTTTTTTGCAGCAGATTAGTAATTTGCACTAATTTAAACTATTGTTTTTGACATTGTTTACGTTGGGTCTCACCAGTACGCAGAATGAAGGAAACATGTTGGATTAAAAGTTAATGTACCATCACAATTTGTACACAATACAAACTACAGGCACACGGTAGGAATAAATTTGCTGTTGTAATCATGGAGTAATTAACGATTAAAGCTCCGATATTTGTACTCATCAAAAGACAGCTATTTTTATGTTTTCAAGCTAAAAATTGTTTGTATCCCTAATAGAAATACGACACGATAATTTTTCAGTCAGAATTAAGCATACTCATCTTTTAATTGGCGTTGGTTAATGGAATTGTAATTACGACTGTATAGAAAATGTAATATTTTACTCATACAGAATTTAATTTTTAAAATTAGGCCTCTCATTCAATAAAACTAATCCCTCGGTTCATCTGAAAATCATACGTTGATCATCCTTTAAGTAAATAAAGCAATATATGCAAATTAACGAAATATATTGTTGCAAAAATAAAACATGTAAATTATGGTCTTAATAGAAACAGATTCTTTCCTGTCTTTGTATGGAATTATTCACTTTTATTTCATGTAAATTTCTATGTAATTTGGGAAGATGTATGTAAAATTTTTAATTGTATAAATCTAAAAATTTAATACGTAACAGTGACATTAATTGTTTAAAATCATATAAATAGAGGCGATTTGTGCGCCGCCATAGGTGAGTCTGAGGTCAGTCGTACGTCAGTCATGAGACAGTGTTAAGTCAGTTTTACACACGTAGTTCGCCGCCGAACATCTAGCGTCGGAAATAAAACTCTTCGTGAACAAGAAATACTGGAACTTATTTCAACCACTGCATGGTTCCTGTGTGGCGATGCAGTAACATCAAGATGAACCTACGGCAGCATTAAGAAGCAGCACCCCGGATTACACGAGATACGTATCATTTATTTGGTGGAGGATATCCGTAAAATGACGTGGTTTATTGCTTTTCTTAAGCAACAATACACATCCCAAAGTTCACCATATAAAAACATTTTCACCACGTTATATAAAATAATACGCAAGCAGTTGCTCACAGATGTTCCTCCATTGCTCTTTATGGTCTTGTGTTAAGCGGCGGGGAATCCAGCGGGCAGACTCAACTGGTGGACGAGTGTGTCAGCACCACCAACAGAGACGTCCAGTTGAGCAACGAGGTGTTGGAGTGTGATCCGTCGATTACCTCGAATGAGAGCGTCCGCACGTTTCTACGAGTATATTGCAGGAGTCACAGCCCTGTGTGGTCGGCGGCACGCGAGAGATCGGACAATTTTGTGCGACCTTGTTGCGATGATAACAAACGCCTCCCCCAACGGCTCACCGCGCTTTTGTTCCCTGCCAGGTCTCCATAGACATTCTGCAAGCGCCTATGAATGTCTGTGATGCTCTGGTTTTCCTCCAGAAGAAACCTAACGACAGTTCTCAGCTTGGAACGCACCTCCGTCACGGATGTCATTTTGAAGGCTACACACAGCGTAGCTGCCTATCTCAACCTCATGACACCAAACAGCTGAAGCGAGAATATTCCACGACATCCCACAACAACTTCTGTCTTTTTTAAACCAAAACTGGCCGAGAAAAAAAAGTGTTGCATAACTTACTGAATGACCCTCGCAGATTTCGCACCCTGTTTACGCCTTCTTCATCTACAAATTTAACCGCGTATTCCTCCTACTATCCTATATAACCAAACTAATTATATTTTTTTATTTACTATACTTGCAGATTTTACCATTTTAATGACCAGCGGTGTATAGAGGGTGTCCCATGAGGAACTGTCAACATTCAGGTATATGACAAGAACGCTCATTGGAAACAAAGAAGTGAAGTAAGCATAAGCTCTAAAATGCATACCTTAAGAGCTATGAGAACTTCATCTTCACTACTGTCAAACAAATCTCTTCTACTGCAAGCTTTTTGCTTTCCATATTTTGCGAAGTGGTAGCATGGACCAAAACAAGAAAAAAATGCTCAGTGGACATGTGCCCTAAAGCGCATACTTCAAGAGCTACGGGCACTTCTTAATCTTCGGTACTGTGAAACACATCTCTTCTGATGAGCAAATGCTTATAGTTCTTAAGTCACGCACTTTACAACTCATGTCTGCTATATACTTTTTTTCTCGTTTTAGTCCATACTACCTCCTCCCACAATATGAAAAGCAAAGAGTTTGAAGAAAAGGAGATTTGTTTCCTAACATCGAAGATGAATAAGTCCTCATAGCTCTTCAGGTACGCATTTTAGAGCCAAAGTGTACTATATTTTTGCTTCGGATGATCGTTCATCTCATATCCCTGATATTGACCGTTCCTCCTGGGGCACCCTGTATTTCGTGTCGCGTAAGGGTAGAGAGTTTAGAGAAAACTCAGTCTGCTAATACTTAAGCGGAAGGGAGAGTTAAACTTATCGAATAAGACAATAGTGCTTTAAATAGTGTTGTTATCTGTACGATTAAGACCACTACCATGAAACTGACTTCCTGTTGTAAGCTTGCTTTACCTGCATTGGACCTTATCAGATACTGTACTAAATTACTGATAAATCTGGAAATATAAAACTTTGTAGATTAAAGTTCCCTAGTTTGAACTTATTTTCCAAAACACAGCTCAACATTTCAAAGTGGTTGAACTGACACATACTCGATGTGGAAATCGCAGTTATACCTTTCACGCGAAGTGCTCACTAGAAGAGCACATCTTGTTCTTCGGAAGAAAAAACTAAGTTTAGGAGTTAATGTTCCGTCGACGACTAGGTCTTTAGATACGAAGGCTCTTGGACAATAAAAGGATGGGGAAGAAATTCAGCTGTGTCCTTTTCAAAGAAACCATCCCAGTATTTCCTTGAAGTGATTTACGTAAACGACAGAAAACGTAAAATTATATCTGGATAGACCGACTGGGACACGAGAATACGAGTCCAAATTGTTAACTACTGCGACAGCCCTCCCGATTTGGCTGTCCGTTCAGATTAATTAATATAAATTAGATCTATTACGATTACCTTAACCCCCCCCCCCCCCCCCCCCCTCCGCCGCCACGAAGCACAGAACTAGCCGCGTGATGATAGCCCCACCAAAGGGGTATGTGTGCTGAGGGCAGCCTATTATATGGTTCTTGAATAGGGACAGCTGCCTTTTCAGTAGTTGCACGGATAACAATATGGATAATTAACCAATCCGGTACTACAATAGCTGTATTTCCCGAAGACATGCAGCTCTACTGTGTGGTTTCATGATGATGGCATCTATTTGGGCAAAATATTCCATAGGTGAAACAGTTCTCCATTTGCATATCCTGGTGGCAATTGCTCAGGAGGTCGTGTTGTCTCAAGGAGAAACAAAACTGGCGTTCTACGAGACGGATAGTGACATGTTAGATCTCTTAATAGGACAGGAAAGTTATTAACCTTGAAAAGAGATACGATAGATTGAATTTAGATTTAGTGAGAATAAGCGAAGTGCGCTGCCGGGAAGAAAAGTATTTCTGCTCACATGAGTACAAAATCAAGCAGAGGTAATCCAGAAGTGGGTCTAATAATAAGAAAATAGGACTACATATAAATCACTACAAGTAGCATAGTAGACAGGTGGTCGTAGCCAAGGAAGACACGAGCCACTAGATTAGCAAAAGTATACAACGTCCACCCAAAAAGTTCCAAGACTGATTTTATTCCTGACGACGTCAGCGCAGTAGCTACGATAGGAGCTTTAAGTAACAACTGTAAACAATAGATGGCCATTATATCAGTCAGTTGTGAGCAGCCAGCTTGAAGCAGTGGAAGTGCGGCTGTAGTGTGTCAACGTTGTTGTATCTCATATCGCAGTGGAGCAACATCTCCGAATCAAGTGTTCGAGGCATTATCAAGAATGTTTTGCAGAAAGGAAAAGTGTGTGCAAAGTTCGTCCCGCACTCCTTGCCGCTCACAGATCCTGGTGCTCTGCCGCAACTCTATACCATATTTCCCCTCCCCTGCACCTCCACACCCCCCACATCTTCTCCTAACGAAGCTTTAATCTCCTTCCCTCGCCCGACCGTGAAATCTGCCCTGATATATACCCAGCCTACCAGCTCTAGAACATCCCTACCATCCTCCGCTTGTCAGGGCTCCCTTCCCCTTGAACCCTCTCCACTCACTTCCTCAGTCTTGGTTCGGAACCACAACCCTCTCCACTCTCTCCCCACCAATCCTCCGAACATCCACTCACAAAAGCCCCCACCTACGTACCATACCACCTTTAAACGCTACATTCTTTCGATACCCTTCTCTTCTCCCTGCCAGTCTACATCCACTCATTTCTTCAGTCATCTAAGTATCTCTTTTAATCAGCCTTCCCGTTTTACTTTATGGAACTGTCTATCCGTTTTTATATCTTCGTGCGTGACACACATTGTCCATTCGACTGTGTCTTTGTTTAATAATCACCCAATCAACCTTTTATATTTTAATTTATGAAAATGAAGATCTGTCTTTTTATTGTGCAAAACATTTATTTTGTCAACCACTATGTCCAACTTCTTCTTTTTTTTCTCCCATGTATTGAAGAGCGGCAAGCCGTGTCCGCTGACAGCCCACTCACGGCCCATATGGGTCGGGGGTCGGGGAAGAATGGAAAGACAGTAAATAAAAAAATGACTTGGTTAGCTACTCATTACATTTTGATTTCGTTTTGTTTAAATTAGTAAAATGTTCTGGGTTATTATGCCGTGGTCGAATGGATTTCACCTTAAAACCCAACGTTTCGTCCCTATCTGCGTAGGACATTTTCAAGGGAGATCGAAGCTTCTTTGAATGTCCGATTCACACCCTGGGTCGCTACTAAATACTGTAAAATTCCGCTTCCGCGAGCTTCCCCGCCTTGCGTGATGTCACATAATTTGGATACGTGAGCGCAATTGGCCGTTGTTAACTGCCGCCGTCCGCTGTTGCTAGCATCGAATGGTTGAAGAGTGGCACATTTCTTCAGCACCAGAATCCACATTTTATCCCGTTTCACGCCCTCCTCCTTCCTACTAAAATTCCTGGGGTGTTTTACAATCTCTATAGCTTCTCTTTACAGCTTTTCTTGGTATCCACTTTTGGCTGTCACTACTTGAGTCTTATCAAAATGAATGAAACACCCTTCTTCTGCAATTGCCCTTGTACTCTTCTAGTCGTTTTTTAACCGTTCTTTTTGTAGTGCCCACGTACGCCTCCCTACAGCTACACGGAATCTTACTTATAAATTCCAGCTTTTTCCACTGGTTGCGAGCGTCCTTGGCTGATTTTAGGTGATCTGTGGGTGTATAGGTTACCGCGATCTTCCATTCTTTCAGGGTTTTTCCTATGCGGTCAATAACGTCCTTAATGAATGGCCGGAAAACTTTCGATTTCACCGGCCGTTGAGCATCGCTATGATTTCAACGTGGTGGTCTTAAGGCTCTTTCCACCTCAGCGAACGAATAACCATTTTTCAGCAATGCATTGGTGAGATGTGCCTCGCTTTTGTCTTGGGGAGTGGTTCGAATCCAGGTGTAGGTAACGGTCTGTGTGCGTGGGTTTTCCGTAAACCGTGTGGCTTAAGCTACCATCTTCTTTCTTGAAAACTAGAACATCAAGAAAATGTAATCTTCGCCTGTCACAATCTCTACGGTAAACTGAATCTTCAGATTAATCTCGTTCAGATGTCTGTGAAAACGATCCAGTTCCTCCATGCCATACCACCACAAAGCAAAGGTATCATCCACATACCGGAACCAAATATTCGTTTCTTGTTCGCTCCTTGAGTTTTTCTAGAAAGTTCGCTATAACTGGGCTTAAGGGGGGGGTTCTCACAGCGACACCATCCGTCAGGTCATAGAACTCATCACCCATTTGAAATACATAGTTGTGTGTATTTAAACAGTTCTGCAACATCGGGAGGAAAAATCCGATTCACCTGTTGCAACACTTCATTGCGTGGAACCATAGGGAATAGCGACACCACATCAAATCTAACATGTCCTCGAACTGTACCACTACACCATTTAATTTACTGATAAAATGCGCCGAATTCTTGATATAGAAATCCAATCGGCCCGCATACGGTCGTAATAATATTGTCAAGAACGTGGCAACTGAATAGGTGGATGAACGAATAGCACTCACTATGGACCTTAGAGGAACATGTTCTTTGTGCACATTTGGCAATACATGAGGTCTTGGTGCTAGCGCAACTGAATTGAACAGACTTTTCTGAACGCTCTGTTCGATAGAGGACTTCTTAATCAATCGCGTAACAGTTCTAAGAACTTTATCGGTGAGGTCTTTACCTACCTTCCTATGTGTCTGCGGATCTAACTAGTCGTTAATCTTACTATAATAGTCGGTCACATTCAAAAGAACCGTTGCATTTCCATTGCCAGTGGGGAGAATGATAACATTATCGTCCTCATTCAGGCGTTTTACGACATTCCTCTCAACTGTTTTGTTTACAAATAAAAATACCTAGAACATGTTCGAGTCTTACTGAGTACATCAGAATGGCCAAAAGACTAGGTATATGCAGTCTCAAAAATCCAATCGAGGTTAGGAGGTGAGAGCTGCTGCGGTTCGTGAACATTAAGCTTTAACTCACCTTTTGAAAACTCTTTCCAAAAGCGATGTGCGGCATAACTCTGGTGGAGAGAATCATGCTTATCTCATTCCTCAGAATCTTTCACTCACAGAGGCTTAAAATTATTTCTCTCCAACGTAACATCATAAAAGCGAAAATTTTGACAGGAAGGAGCTCAGAGGAGCGAGTTTTTATACTCTGAATCCCACTTATTCCTAAGAATTTATCATTTCACTTTAAACGTGTATAATTCCTGCTGAGCTTTTATTACGGCGTGGCATTAAACAAGCAGAGCGCCATTCGCTTCGCTTTGCAGGCGTGGTGTCGGTTGCTTTTTGCATGGCCAGATCTAAGTGGCTCTGTCCCGTGTTAGTGAAGCAAACAAGCTCTTCGTTCACATCTTCAATCGTAGTGCTTAAAACGTTGTATATAAGAAGCTTTATAAGTCAAAAATAAATTCCACGAGTATGCAGTCTCGGGCAGAACCATAAATAAATGCCCAAGCAACACCAGGTTTCTCATCCAGTTATCACTTAGTATGGTACATAAAATACAAAAATTGACGATTGTATCACACTTCCACTAGCTGCATCTCCCATACAGAGGGAAATAATGAAAGACTTTAATGCTATGTAACGTTTGCCAGTGATGTCATTAGAGACATACCCGCCGGAGGTTCGAGTCCTCCCTCGGGCATGGGTGTGTGTGTTGTCTTTAGCATAAGTTAGCTTAAGCAGTGTGTAAGTCCAGGGGCCGATGACCTCAGTAGTTTGACCGATGGCCACGCTGTCTGGTTTCCTACCCCAAAACAACCAACCAACCTCAGCAGTTTGGTCCCTTAGGAATTCACACACATTTGAACGTTTTGAGAGACATACCACAATCCAAGATTGGGTAAGATCGCTGGGAAAACGCTTTAAGGGGGCCGTATCACTCGACTCGAATACTTTAGAAGAATCATAATGGTCAGGCAACAATCTGAACATCGTTCCATTCGAATACAAGGTCCCCTGCCTTTACCATTGTACACTTCGCTCGGCTCTGAGTTCGAAACTGAGATCTAACATTCTGAATGCCCTAAATACCTGACCCAATTGAACCTGTGAGCAGTCATATTCCTTTGGCCGTTCCATAATTTTCCAAAATAACTTTGGGGGGAATGCCGGGATAGTTCATCAGACAAGCCCACCGTCAAGTCTGCCCCTCGTCCTCATTAAAAGGACTCATGGTACAAATCTCAGCTCCAGTACAAAGAAACTGTTCTTCTCCCTTTTCTCCATGAGTGTCGGAGGCTCGATTTGGGGCGAAAGACTGGCGGCGATATACTCAAGAGCCAATGATCCAGGTTTGAGTTTTGATTTGACAGAATATTCCGTCTGACAGTACAACGTCCAACAACCTTTTCAAGAAGTTTGCCTCCATACTCGTGGAGGAAAAGAAGCTTGTTACAACTGTGTAGCACTGGATAATGGAAAGACCAGTTGTATGAAAAATAGCCAACTATATTCACACCCGATACCTCGTTAGTAATAAACTGGCGTGTCAAAAGCCGGCCGGAATGGCCGAGCGGTTCTAGGCGCTACAGTCTGCAACCGGACCGCTACAGTCGCAGGTTCGAATCCTGCCTCGGGCATGGACGTGTGTGATGTCTTTAAGTTAGTTAGGTTTAAGTAATTCTAAGTTCTAGGGGAGTGATGACCTCAGAAGTTAAGTCCCACTGTACTCAGAGCCATTGGAACCATTTGAGTGTTTCAAAACATTACGACCTCTGCCCACCGCGACACTTAATATCGCCAACTTTGGCGTTGCCGTCACGTAACATCGTACGGGAAGTGTATAAGCGCACCAGAGGCATATGGGTGATCATTCTGTCGACGAAACGAGCCTCAAATGGAGAAATCGTCTGACACAAGGGACTTTAAAAAAGGGTAGTTTGTTATGGCCCGGCAACTGATAACGAGCACCTCGGAAACGGCGAAGTTGGTCGGATGTTCGCGTGCTACTGTCGTGATCAGGTATGGAAAGTGGCTGAACGGCAGTGAAACCAGCATTAGGCGACAAGGCGTTGGACGTCTAGTCTCATCACAGTACATGCTTGTCGGAAGCTTGCCATCTTTGTAAAGTATGAGAGGCGGCGACATGTAACATATCTGACGATTGAGTACAATGCTAATGCAGGCAAAAGTGTTTCGAAGGACAGCGTTCAGCGCAAATTGTTGAAAATGTGGCTCCGCAGCAGACGCCCCCTAAGTGTTCCCATATTGACCTAACGACATCGTCAATTACGACTGCAGTGGGCACAGAATCATTGAGGTTGGACCTTGCACCAACGGAAACGTGTTGCCTGGTCGGATGAGTCACGTTTCTTGTTACACCAGGTCGATGGTCGTTTCTGAATACGCCGTCATCCAAGTGAACGCCTGTTCGAAACATGCACCGGGCAACTGACGCATCCTTAGGGAGGGGAGGGGGGGCTCGGGAAGGGGGCAATATCACGCTATAGGTGTATAGGGGACCTTGGAAGTAATGGAAGGCACCATGGCACTTGTGAACTACGTAAATACTATTGTGAAGTTCCTGTAACCCTTCACGGCTGATTTCTTCCCTGATGGCGATCATATCTTCCAGCAGGATAACGGCCCTAGTCACAAGGCCATCATATTACTACAGTGGTTTGAGGAGCATAACAGTGAACGCACGTTGATGTCTTGGCCACTAATTTCGCATGAGCTAAACCCGATAGAACAGATGTGGAAAGCTGTCGGTCTCCAAGCTCCGCCACCACCACCAAGCACCGACCCGAAATTTATGAGAACTGTAGGACGTATGTGTAGGCACCTGGTGCCAAACATCGAAATGACCACCAAGGACTTGTCGAATTCGTGCTATGCGGAATCTATGTTGTATTGTGCTGCGAAGGTGGGCCAACATGTTATTGAGTAGGTTGTCTTGTCTACACCTATATACCTACTCCGCCGGCCACCTTTCGTTGCATGGCGGAGGGTATCTCTTTCCTTTCCTGTTCCATTCCCAAATAGAGTGAGGGGAAGACACTGCCTATAAACCCCTGTATGGGCCCTAATTTCTTTTATCTCATCTTTTTGGTCCTTATACGAAATATAGGTTGACAGCAGTAGGATGGTTCTGCAGTCAGTTCCACATGACGCTTCTCTAAATTTTCTCTATAGCGTTCATCGAAAAGAACATCGCTTTCCCGCCAGAGATTCTCGTTTGAGTTCCCGATTCATCTCCGTAATACTTGCGTGTTGTCCAAACCTACCGGTAACAAATCTAGCAGCCCGCCTCTAAATTGCTTCGATGTCTTCCTTAATCCGACCTGGTGGGATCCAAAACACTCGACCAGTGCTCAAGGATGAATCGTACTAGCGTTCTTTACGCCGTCTCCTTTGTAAATGAACTACACTTTCCCAAAGTTCTCCAAATAAAACGAAGTCGAGCATTCGCCTTCCATACCACCAACCGGACGTACCCTTTCCAGTTCATCTTGCTTTGCAACGTTACGCCTAGATATATAATCAAAGTAACTGTGTCAAGCAGCATGCTACTAACGCTATATTACGAATATTACAGGATTGTTTTTCCTACTTATCTGTATTAACTTACATTTTTCATAATTTAGAGTAAGCTTGCATTCATTACACCAACTAGAAATTCTAATTAATCCCATCCTCCTACAGTCAGTCAACAATGACACCTTCACGTAGACCATAGCGTCATCATCAAACAGCCGTAAATTGATGCTCACACTGACCGACAGTTAATTTATGTATATAGAGAATAATAGCGTTCCTGTTATACTTTCCTGAGGCACTCCTGCGATGCCTTTATTTCTGATAGACAGTCGCCGTCCAGTTCAGCGTACTGGATTCTATTACTTAAGAAGTCTTCGAGCCACTCACCTACCTGGAAACCTAATCAATATGCTCGGACTTCGTCAACAATCTACTGTGGGGCACCGTGTAAAACGCTTTCCGGAAATCTAGAAATAATGAAGCTGCCTGTTGCACTTCATCCATGGTTCGTAGTACAGCATGTGGGAAAAGCACAAACGCCGGCCGGGGTGGCCGAGCGGTTCTAGGCGCTACAGTCTGGAACCGAGCGACCGCTACGGTCGCATGTTCGAATCCTGCCTCGGGCATGGATGAGTGTGATATCCTTAGGTTAGTTAGGTTTAAGTAGTTCTAAGTTCTAGGGGCTTATGACCTCAGAAGTTAAGTCCCATAGTGCTCAGAGCCATTTGAACCATTTGAAAAAAAAAAAAAAAAAAAAAAAATGGTTCAAATGGCTCTGAGCACAATGGGACTTAACATCTATGGTCATCAGTCCCCTAGAACTTAGAACTACTTAAACCTAACTAACCTAAGGACATCACACAACACGCAGTCATCACGAGGCAGAGAAAATCCCTGACTCCGCCGGGAATCGATCCCGGGAACCCGGGCGCGGGAAGCGAGAACGCTACCGCACGATTTGAAAAGCACAAATAATGTTTCACAAGAGCGATTCTTCCTAAATACGTGCTAATTTGTGGACAGATGCTTTTCAGTCTCAAGGAAATTATTAATTACGTTCGAACTCAGAACGTGTTCAAGAATTCTGGTGCAAATCTATGTTAAGATATTGATCTGTGTGTCCGTTCTTCTACCCTCCTTATATACAGGAACCACCTGCGCTTTTTTCCAGTTTCTTGGGACTTTGCGCTGGGTGGAAGTTCAGTAAGGGGACAAAGCCACAGAGTCAACCTGTCAAACCGAACTGAGACTTCATATGAACCGGGCGACTTACTCGTTTTCAACTCTTTCAGTTGCTACTCTACGTCAGGGGTGCATATTTATGTCTCCTCCATGCGGGAGTCTGTGCGAAAGTCAAATGGCGATATGTTTCTATGATGCAGTGATTTCTTGAACACGAGATTTAAAACATCAGCTTCTCTTTTGCTGTCTTCCAGTGCCACCTCAGACTGATGGACGAGTGACTGAATAGCAGGCTTCGACCGAAGTACTGAATTTATACATGACGAGAATTTTCTCAGTCTCTCCGGAAGATCTTTCGCTAGGGTGTGACGGTAGTAGTTGTACGCTTCGCGCATCCATCTTCTTAAGTATGCACGAATTTTTACTAACTTTTCCCTGTCGGTATTGTTAAACCATGTTGGATCTTTTCAATCCTTAATTCACTTACCTGGAACATACGTCTCCGGTGGGGGGGATTTACAATCAGTTTAAACTTTATCCATGGAATCTCTACGTCCGTCACACTGGATCTGAATGATGTGCATTCATCATCTAAGCGAGATGCTAATAACTGCGTATCTACTTTTTCTAGCATAAATACTTTCCTAGCCTTCTTGATGGATTTATTAACTTTAGGAACCACCGTCGCTGTAATGACATCATGTTCTCTAATCCCCGTTTCTATACTGACACTTTCGATAAAGTCAGGCCTGTTTATAGCTACAAGTTCTAAAATATTTCCGTTACATGTGGATTGTCTAACTAGTCGTTCGAGGCAATTTTCGGAAGCCGTGTTTGAAAGTCGTTCACAAGATTGTCTTTCCGTTCCTCCTGTAACGAATCCATAGACGTCCCAGTCTATACTCGGTGGGTTAAAGCTGCCTCACGAGCTGGGTATTTCCGCACTACTGAGCGTGAACTTTCTTTGAATGATTCTACATGTTGATGATGTTTCAGTTCATCAGTGTAAGCTGATGTGAACCGGTGTTACGCTGTATCAAATGGTTCAAATGTCTCTGAGCACTATGGGACTTAACGTCATCAGTCCCCTGGAACTTAGAACACCTTAAACATAAGTAACCTAAGGACATCACACACATCCATGCCCGAGGCAGGATTCGAAACTGCGAGCGTAGCAGCAGCGCGGTTCCAGACTGAAGCGCCTGGACCCGCTCCGCCACAACGGCCGGCTACGCTGTATCACAAGACCTGTTGATATCCTATATATGGTATCAACTGAGTCACTTATTTACGGCAAACATAACGCAAAATCTACGTTTCAAATTCAGAGACCGAACAGAGTTGTTAAGGCATTGTGCTCGTACTGAGTCGAGCGAGATTCTAATTCCTGCCTGATCATCCTCAGGTTTTCGTCATTTCTCTACATTACTCGAGTCGAATAATACATCAGTTCCTATAAAGCGACTTCCTCGTCAATGCAGCCAAATCTTAGATTACGCTACATTTCCAATGAATTCGTCGCCAACGGGAAATGTCTGTAATGATCTTTTCGACGATGGAAAGGTTAAAAAATCGTTAAATTCTTACCTTTTATCCTTCTATAAATGAGGTGTCGGTTATGATGTATCTAAGGATACAACTGTCATATTTTACATTTTATGTGCCAACCTTAGTGATGATGTTGCTTTATTTCTGACATTTTGTGGACGGCGCTGTTATGTACAGAGTGGATAACTGGAGAAAAAAAGTTAAGATTCCAGGTAAGCCCCTTAGAAATTTATAGGCCGTAAAAGGAGTGAATTACCTGAGTATTTTATGGGCAATTCACTGCTACACTCTTTCAGTACGCTGAAATTCCTGGAACAATTCTCAAAGGCACCTGATGTGTAACGACCAGCAAGTACAGAAGCAGGAAAAGATGTGTCAGTCTATGATTAACTGGATGTTTATCTGTCAAGGAGATCGCTTACAAGCTTCACGGGCTACACATTACTGACCACTGTTCATCTGTACGGTATACATACCAAGCAGAAATGACTGAGAAGAGGAAGGAAGCTGATAAACAGAGGTACGCTTAGCAAAAGATTTATCTAGTTGGTCCGAGAACTCTGCCATACTAATCAAGCTCCCAGGAAATAACAGAAAGAAAAGCTTTGTTAAAATCCTCTAAAAACTTCTGGAAACCGCATGTGCTGATGATAATCCTTCATTCCAAGATTATACATGACCTGTTTCTCGATACTGTATTCGCACTTTCAGGTGAAAAAATCTACAAAAATATGTATGTTTTTGATTACAATATCGCGAAACCTGTCGTGTATAATCTTGAAATAAAAGATTATCAACAGTTAACGCGGTTTCCAAAAGTTTTTAGAAGATTCAAACTAAATTTTTTTTAAAAATTTTTAACATGTGTCAGCTAAGCTGTGGATTCCCGCACCATAAAATCGCATGAAAGAAAAACTTTCTACAGTTAAGAAGACGGTCTGCCTTCAAAATCACGAGAAGAGTCTAAGCCATATCACACTAATAGAATAGGAGTCCACGGATCTAACTCAACTTAGCCCCACTGGAAAGTGGGATATGAGTTAGCCCCTTTGGAATCAAGGGATTTTCACGAAATAAATGAAACTTTTACATGATTTGGTGGGCATCTGCCACTTTTGACTTTCAAAATAGACACACCAAACACGCTGGATATCAATGCAAAGTAATCTAACGGTGCTCTGTTTCATTATATATCTCGAAAAGAAACCCTCCCAATTCTTTGAGAGAACCGAAAGATGAGCCACATTCTTTAATTTTTTCCACTGCACGCACCGATGACATGATGATATTAAGTACGTCAGCTTTTGGAAACCAGAGGTGACATAGTTTCATCGTACTCATCAAAGAAATCTTAAATATTAACAGCAATATGAGTAAAATCATTATCATCTTCCAATATGCAGTCTCATCCTAGGAACATCTCCTGAATCACTGAATAAAAGGGGTCCACTCACATGATTTGATACACATCAACAGAAATCTGTCCTTTCAGCAAACCATAAGTGAACAACCGAAAACCATTACATGACCGCCTAAATCTTTACAGAATGTCGACGATGTTTTGCTCCTGGACGAAGGCTGCTTTGCCTGTATAAGGGAGTACTCAGCTAGGGGAAGAAGACGGAATCTCTACCCCTCCCCTCGAAAATGCTGTCCCGCCCCTTGCCGACAGACACATACACACATCAACAGAAAGGATTTATGATCTTCTCAAATCGCTCGAACTGCCCCACCACAAGGAAATATATACCAGTCATCGTTTAAAAAAACAACACAGAATACCATACAGTGTAGAAACAAGTGCAGTCACAGCTATTTGCCACGGAATTTCAAAACAATGTCTCAGTTCGCCTCTATGACTCTGGCTCTGGGATCTAAAAGCGTCCAATAGGTACAAGCCAATGCCGAAAACTACTAAAACGTGCATGTATGGTATCTCAACATTACCAACCTGATAGCAAAATATGCACAAATCTCGAACTATACTCTCTGGCTCTGAGCACTATGGGACTTAACTGCTGAGGTCATCAGTCAACTATACTCTCTCATCTGAGTAAATTGCAAGTAGTGCAGTAGGAACGTTCTTCTTTTTGGCACGGTACTGGCAGAGAGCAAAAGCGAGATAATAATTACTGTTTAAATATAATGTTTATTACAGCGAAATGCACACGTAAATTGTTTAATGACTAAACTGATTTCTACAGACAAGATATTTTCAATAGTCATAAAAAATTAATATTTATGCTATATCTCCCGCTTAACTCATGCTGTTGCTGTTGCTAATATGTGGCAGCTGTCAGTGATTGATTACCTATAGGGGTTGACAGTTAAAGTGTGATCCGAGACCTTATACTGAGAACACATGCCCCGTTTTGCTTATGCCGCTTCTGAATAGTGTAACATTTTGATTCACAGTGCTCGCAGAATTAGATAGCGTCTATTAGAAATGGCTGCAAGGATTGCCCTCTTGACAAGCAGTGGCGACATTATCTTCCAGCGCGAACCATTTGTGCTTCAGTCTCTGTTCCTGTCATATAAAAGTCCGCCTTTCAGAACTCCATAATCATCCAAGTTCGTACATCTTGTGAATGACCAATCGCCACGTTGGTGACTTTACTTTTCTTCTACGGTCCGCAGAGTCGCTATACTACCTGCGAATTAACCTTGACCTGGTAAGTAACGATTTCCTTCCGGGACCAGTTGCAAGCAACGAATTTACCGCAGCTCTGTCCTCACACTTGCTGTCCCAAAATAAGCGCTTGCTGTCGGTTGTTACGGAGTCCTCAAGGGCTTCCAGATCCAAACGAAGGCCCGCCCACTGTTTTCTGTATCTCTGTAGCGTGGTTGTACTACTCGCATCTCACAATTTGGATAGGAAAATTTATTGTGACTCCCTCGCCCCCACCGAAAGCGCTGTATTAGATAAAATATACAAGTCAGAAATTAGTGAAGCTGAACATAAGCAGTTCACTGCATCTCCTGTAACGTGTGCAATGTGTTCGATGCAGTACAGCACTGTCGCCCAGTGAATACAATACGAGCGTATTGAACATCAGACCAGATTTGTGAGTGAACTGCGGAGCTTCTAGCAAATGGAACACAGTATATGATACTTAACGGAGAGAAAATGGTTCAAATGGCTCTAAGCACTATGAGACTTAACATCAGAGGTCATCAGTCCCCTAGCCTAACTAACCTAAGGACATCACACACATCCATGCCCGAGGCAGGACTCGAACCTGCGACCGTAGCAGCAGCTCGGTTCCGGACTGAAGCGCTCGGCCACAGCGGCCGACGAACGGAGAGAAATCTTCAGACGTAACATTAACTTTGGGACCGTCTCAAATGGATTGTTACAGGAGCGTTAACAATCACAAAAAAAGAGTACGAGGGGCGTTTGAAAAATCCGTGCAAAATCAGAGAGATGGCACCACCGGCGCGTATCGAGGTCATGTTCAGTTAGTTCCATCTTTAGAAAGAACGCACACCAAGTTTCAGCCACATTGGTCCATTTCTTTGTGTTTGGCACTTGTGTAAATCAAGGAAGTCGAGTGACTGTCAAAAAATGTACAAAGAAGAATTTCGTGTGGTGATTAAACATTACTTTATGAAAGGCAAAATCCCTCAGGAGACTAAAGAGAAGCGTGATAAACATTACGGTGACTCTGCACCTTCGATTACAACAGTTTATAAGTGGATTCAAAATATTCGGAGTGGCCTTATGGTCTCTAGTGATGCTGACCTTTCTGGACGAACTGTGGAGGTTACGACTCCAGAAATTACTGATAAAATTCATGATATGGTGACGGATGACAGAAGAGTTAAGGTGCATGAGATTGCTAGTGCTGTGAGCATCTCGAATGAACAGGTACATAATATTTTGCGTAAATATTTGGACATGAGAAAGCTATCCGCAAGATGGGTTCCGCGGTTGCTCACCCTTGACCAAAAACGGAATCGTGTGAAATGTTGCAAGGATGGTTTGCAGCTGTTCAGGAAGAATCCGAAGGACTTTAACCGTCGTTTAGTCACTGTGGATGATACATGGATACATTACCACACTCCTGAGACCATACAACACGGTTCTAGGCACTTCAGTCCGGAACCGCCTGACTGCTACGGTCGCAGGTTCGAATCCTGCCTCGGGCATGGATGTGTGTGATGTCCTTAGGTTAGTTAGGTTTAGGTCGTTCTAAGTTCTAGGGGACTGATGACCTCAGATGTTGAGTCCCATAGTGCTCAGAGCCATTTGAACCATTTGAACCAAACAACAATCTAAACAATGGGTTACCAAGAGAGAATCTGCCCCAAAAAGGCGAAGACCAGTCCTTCGGCCGGAAAGGTTATGGGGACTGTCTTTTGCGATTCGCAAGGGATAATCCTCGTCGACTATCTGGAAAAGGGTAAAACTATTACAGGTGAATATTATTCATCGTTATTGGACCGTTTGAAAATCGAGCTGCAAGAAAAACGCCGGCGATTGGACAGCAAAAAAGTCCTTTCCCATCACGACAATGCACCAGCACACACATCAGCAGTTGTGGTAGCAAAATTAATGGAAACAGGATTCCAACTCGTTTCAAACCCCCCCCCCTCCCTATTTTCCCTCGGACTACTATTTTTTCCCCAATTTGAAGAAATGGCTTTCGGGACAAAGATTTTATTCAAATGAGGAGGTGATTGCAGCAACTAGTAGCTATTTTGCAGACTTGGACAATTCCTATTATTCGGAAGGGAACAACAAATTAGAACAGCGTTGGACGAAGTGTATAAAAGGAGACTATGTTGAAAATAAAAAAGGTTTACCCTAAACACGTAAGTAGTTTTTATTTTTGCACGGACCTTTCAAACGCCCCTCGTATATGTAAATGATATAGTGGATAACTTCGAAAACACCATCAAGGTATTCGCGGTTGATACTATTATATGTAGAGGAGTCGCAACACTAGAAAATTGTATCAAAAAGAAAGAAAATAGGCAGAGGATGGACGCCTGCTGTAGGGATTGGCAGTCGACCCCGGACATAAACGAATGTAACGTATTGAGCATAAATACACGAAAAAATCTCTTATTTCATTTGTGTTTCAGTCTCTATTCCGGCCATATAAAAGTCCACCATCCAGAAGTCCACACTCATGGAAGTTCGTACACTTTGTGAATGACCAGTCCCCACTCTCGTCACTTGTGTTTTCTTCTATTGGTCGCACCATTGCTATACTATCTGTGAATTAACCCTTTGACCTGGTAGGTAAGCCAACGGCCTTGCTACAGTGGTAACACCAGTTCCCGTCAGATCATCGAAGTTTAAGCAGTGCCGGGCTTGGCCTAGCGCTTGGATTGGTGACCGTCCTGATCTACCGAGCGCTGTTGGCAAGTTGGGAGCTCTCAGCCCTTTGAAGGCCATTTGAGGAGCTACTTGATTGAGGAGTACCGGCTTTGGTCACGAAAGCTGACAACGGCCGGGACAGCGGTGTACTGACCATATGTAAAGTAAGTCAGATTAAAGAGACATTGACTCTTACCATCAATCATTTTACTGCACACCATTCCCGACTGGAACATGAAAGGGGGGTTAGTAATAGTGGTTCACACAAAGTAGCCTTCGACATACTTCATAGGGTGGGTTGCGGATTATAGACATAGACGTACGGGACTTGGACAAAAACATGAAAACACCGTCAGAAATGCATGCTTGAACGTAAATCTAGGCGCTAGCCAAGCCTGCAAGTTGTACTGTTGTATTCGTCTACGAACGGCTCCTGTGCAGTGTCCTCAGTACGTTGCAAGTGTCAATCGTGGTCCTGTGTAATTGTGAGGGCACTATAACGGAGCTCAGTGTATTCGAACGTGAACAAATTGTTGATGTTCGTCTGTTGGGTATTTCCTTAACCAAGAGAGCCGAAGTGTTTGGTGTTTCAGGAGGCACCACATTGAAGATTTATACCGCTATATGGAAAGCGGAGAGAGATCCTCCACTGTATCACAATGCGGATGAAAGAGTGGGTTGAGTGATCCTGACGGACGGTCATTGAAGAAGATAGTGAAGCAAAAAAAGAGCACTACAGCTGCAAAAGTCTCTGCTGAACTGTACTCTGTACCAGTAGCGAGACAACACGAAGGAAGCTCCACAGAGGACTGCAGTATGAAATGAAATTCCAGAACCATTCACGAGCGATACAGATGCCTGTAACAGGAAAACGTGGCGTCGAAGCCATAAAACCTGGATTCTGGAGCAAGGGAAGAAAGTTACTTGGTCGAATGAGTTTTGTTTCACGCTATTTCCAACTTCTGGGCGAGTTTGGTCCCAAGTCTGAACCATGGCACAGATTCCATGATGCTTTGGGCAGCCATATTGTGGTATTCCATGGGTCCCATGGCTACTCTGCAGGGTCGCATTACTCCCAAGGATTATGTGATCAGTTTCGCTGATCAGGTCCATCCCATGGTGCAATGTTTGTTCCCCAACGATGATGCTACGTTCCAAGACGACTGGGCCCCTGTTCACACAGCTCGTATCATCCAGGACTGGTGTTGTGAGCACAAGGATGAAGTGTCTCATTTCCCCTGGCCACTACAGTGACTATACCTCAATATTATTGGGCCTTTGTGGTCCACTTTGGACCCAAGTGTGCTTCCATCATCGTTACCTGAACTTGCTTCTATTTTGCAGGAAGAATGGTAAAAGATTCCCTTGAAAACCATGCAGGACTTTCATTTATCCATTCAGAGACGACTGGAAGCTGTTTTGAAGTAAACGATTTTCTTATACCGTATTAGGCATTGTAATATGTTTCCTCAATGACCGATTTCGACAGAGTCTAGCTGTCGTCTTCCGATCTTCTGGAAATAATATTACTGTGCATGACGGCCAGTGTGGCCGAGCGGTTCTAGGCGTTTCAGTCTGGAACCGCGCGACCGCTACGGTCGCGGATCGAATCCTGCCTCGGGCATGGATGTGTGTGATGTCCTTAGGTTGGTTAGGTTTAAGTAGTTCTACGTTCTAGGGGACTAATGACCTCAGACGTTGAATTCCATAGTGCTCAGAGCCATTTTGAACTGCGCATGAATCGCACAACCATAACGAGAGCACACTCCATTTACAAAACAATGGCGTAACATTGACTTGTAGAGTGTTCTCTCGTTATGGTTATGCAATTCATGCACAGTGATATTACTTCCAGAAGATCAGAAGGTAACAGTCAACCTCTGTCGACACCGGTCATTGAGGAAATAAAAATTGGCTGCAAAAATTCTTGTTTATTTCCAAATATCATATCGCGTCCAGCAACATGTGCAACTTACAAAGAGGTGGTACTAACTGTCCGGAAGATATCAGCTTACCAGCAGTTTCCATGTTCAGCCTTGGTGTCATGCTTTGTTATTCACTTTAAGTCAGCAACCTACATGCATTAAAGCAGAGTTCATAGTGCACACTGAGTGATATGAATACTTTATTCATACTAGGCTAATACACCGAGGTGACAAAAGCCGTGGGATAGCTCCTAATATCGTCTCGTAACTCCTTTTGCCTGACATAGCGCAGCACCTCGACGTGGCATGGACTCAACAAGTCGTTGGAAGTCCATTGCAGAAATACCGTGCCATGCTGCCTCTGTAGCCCTCCATAATTCCGAAAGTGTAGCCAGTGGAGCGATTTGTACACGAACGGACCTTTGATTATGTCCCATAGGTGTTCGACGAGATTCATGTCGGGTGGTCTGTGTGACCAATCTTTCATTCGAATTGTTCGGAATGTTCTCCAAACCAATCGCGAACAATTATGGCCCAGTGACATGGAGTATTCTCATCCATAACAATCCATCGTTGTTTGGAAACATGAAGTCCATCAATGGCTGCAAATGGCCTCCAAGTAGCCGAACATAGCCATTTCCAGGCAATGATCGGTTCTGTTGGACCAGAGTACCCAGTCCATTCCACGTAAACACAACCTACACCATTATGGAGCCACCACCAGCTTGCACGGTGCCTTGTTGTCAACTTGGGTCAATGGCTTCGTTGTGTGCGCGCCACACTCGACCCCCACCATCAGCTCTCACCAGCTAAAATCGGGAGTCATCCGACCAGGCCACGGTTTTCCAGTCATGTAAGAACCAAACGATAGATCTAGCCGATATAGCCACGAGTCTAGGAGAGGCGATGCCGTGCTGTTAGCAAAGGCACTCTCGACGGTTATCTGCTGTCGTAGCCCAGTAACGTCAAATTTCGCCGCCCTGTCCTGACCGGCACGTTCGTCGTACGTCACACATTGATCTATGCGGTTATTTGACGCAATGTTGCTTGCCTGTTAGCTACGCAAACGCCGCTGCTCTCGTTACAGTGACGGCCGTCGGCCACTGCTTTGTCAGCGATGAGAGGAAATGTCTGAAATGTGGTATTGTCGACACACTCGTGACACTGTGAATCTCAGAATACTGAAGTTCCTAATGATTTCCGAAACAGGATATCCCATGCGTCTAGCAGCAACTACCATACCGCGTTCAAAGTGTGTTACTCACGTCATGCGGCCAAAAACACGTCGGAAAATTTTTTCATATGAGTCACCAGAGTACTAACCACGGGTCCGCCAATGCACCGTCCTTTTATACCACATGTACACGATATTACCGCCGTCTGTCTGTATGTAGATTCCTATTCCATGACTTGTGTCACATTAGTGTAACAGAAAAGCATGGACGTGTGTTTTTGGTGTTACCATATTTTAGTTCGTCCCATTTAGATTTACTTTGGAACAAATAAATTTATCTGACAAGTTACCGTCATGACCTAGAACCAAAATACACACATCAAAAAAAAATTTGCATCACATTCGTTCCGAGAGTTCCGGAACCTGTAGAGAAAATTAGAATAGTGATCAACATAAACATCATTTCCGCTCTTTTTATTGCTCATGAAAACAACACATTGTATGTTGTACCAACATACAGCGAGACCTTCAGAGGTAGTGGTCCAGATTGCTTTACACACCGGTACCTCTAATACCCAGTAGCACATCCTCTGGTATTGATGCATGCCTGTATTCGTCGTGGCATACTATCCACAAGTTCATCAAGGCACTGTTGGTCCAGACTGTCCCACTCCTCAACGGCGATACGTCGTAGGTCGCTCACATTGGTTGGTAGGTCACGTCGTCCATGAACAGCCGTTTTCAATCTATCCCAGACAGGTTCGATAGGGTTCATGTCTGGAGAACATACTGGCCACTTTAGTCGAGCAATGTCCTTATCTTGAAGGAAGTCATTCACAAGATGTGCACGATGGGGGAGCGAATTATCGTCCATGAAGACGAATGCCTGGCCAATATGCTACCGATATCGTTGCACTGTCGGTCGGAGGATGGCATTCACGCGTCGTACAGCCGTTACGACGTCTTCAGTGACCACTAGCGGCGTACATCGGCCCCACATAATGCCATCCCAAAACAGCAGGGAACTTCCACCTTGCTGCACTCACTGGATGGTGTGTCTAAGGCGTTCAGCCTGGCCGGGTTGCCTTCAAACACGTCTCCGACGATTGTCTGGTTGAAGGCATATGTGACACCCATCGGTGAAGAGAACGTGGTGCCAATCCTGAGCGGTCCATTCGGCATGTTGTTGGGCCCATCTGTACCGCGCTACATGGTGTCATGCTTGCAAAGATGGACGTCGTCATGGACGTCGGGAGTGAAGTTGGGTATCATGCAGTCTATTGCACACAGTTTGAGTCGTAACACGACGTCCTGTGGCTGCACGAAAAGCATTATTCAACATAGTGGCGTGGCTGCCAGGGTTCCTCCGAGCAATAACCCGTGGGTAGCGGTCATCTACTGCAGTAGTAGCCCTTGGGCGGGATGAGCGAGGCATGTCATCGACAGTTCCTGTCGCTCTGTATCTCTTCCATGCCCGAACAACATCGCTTTGGTTCACTCCGAGACGCCTGGACACTCCCCTTGTTGAGAGCTCTTTCTGGCACAAAGTAACAATGCGGACGCGATCGAACCGCGGTAGTGACCGTCTAGGCATGGTTGAACTACAGACTACACGAGCCGTGTACCTCCTTCCTGGTGGAATGACATGAACTGATCAGCTGTCGGACTCCCTTCGTCTAATAGGCGCCGCTCATGCATAATTGTTTATATCTTTGGGAGGGTTTAGTGACATCTCTCAACAGTCAAAGGGCCTGTGTCTGTGTTACAATATCGACAGTCAACGTCTACTTCAGGAGTTGTGGGAACCGGGGTGATGCAAAACTGTTTTCGATGTGTGTAGATCAAGAATGACAGACACACATTAAGGAAATGATCTCCGCCTTTATACAGTCCTTTTATCCGGTTTATTCTCCACGAAAAGCTTTGGGCCATGAGCGGTAAAACTTATACCCGCTTCCCAGCAGCGGAAATTTAAAATAGGTATATAAAAATTAGAAAAATTAAAATAGTGTTAAAATAACATGTGGCTTATAAACACAAATGTCAGAGGTACATTTTCCTGATGGATACGTAGATGAAAACAGCTCTCTTCGATTGATCTTTTAGTTGCCAGTCGTGACTATCAGCGAGTGGGGAAGGATGAGAAACAAAATTTGTGGATTTTGAGGAAGACAATAATAGATTATGTGACTTTTCGCGGGAGTGTGCGTGTGGGAAACGAAGTGAGATCCCAACAGTGATGAAGAGGACCTAACGAAACCAAGAAGAAAGTTGGAAATGAATTTAAGTTCAAGGAGATAAAATAAAAACTATGTTTGTCGACAAGATTGTAATTCTATTGGAGACGAAAATAGAGGAAATAAGATTAGGAAATAAAACACAAAAAATAGTAGACTAGTTATACAACTTGCGTAGCAATACGTCTGACGAAGGTGGAAGTAAAAAGGCTATAAAAACAATCGGTAAACATCTAGCGAAGGTTTTCTGAGAAACAGGAACATGTTAATGTCGAATATAAGTTTGAGTGATAGGAAAACTTTTCTTGTAAAAAACGACATTCCGTTTGAGAAGATATTGACTGAGGTATTATAAATTTTTATTATTTTTGATAAAATCACATTTTTGTGACGCAATCATTGTCATAAAAAAGCGACTGTGTCAACAATTAAAATATTATTGGAAGATTTTTCTCAAATCATTTAACTGAAGTGTATTCTTACATGGATGTGGAACGTAGACAGTAAATAGTACAGACGCGAAGAGAAAATAAGTTGCTAAATTGTGATGTTACGAAAGACTGACGAAGAGTAAATGGGAAAACGGATAACCAATGACGTGGTGCTGAATCAAGTCAATGAGAAAATATCTTTACGACGCATCTTGTCTAAAAGAAGGGATAAGTTGGTGGATCACATCATGACGGTCTAGAATACTTATTTTGGTTATGGAGGGAAGTTGTAGGGTAAAATTATAGAGGGAGACCAAGCCATGACTATAATAAGAAGATTAAAATGATGCAGGTTGCAGTGGCTATGCACAGAGAAAGAGACTTGCCTAGGATACACTGTGGTGGAGAACTGCATCAAACTAATTTTCTTACTGACAACCACGACAACAACAAACCGAACTGAACAATAATCACTGGGCGCATTAAAGTGACACTTTCGGAACAACAATAATTTTTTTGATACTTTGCATACGAAGAATCTCCCAGCGTTACCTTGCAGCATCTTCAGGTCCTCTGTTTTAGTGAGGAATTTATCTAACTAGCTATTCAAAGGAAGTTTTTCTATTGCTTCCGATTAGTTTCCAACGAACCCAACAATTTCATTCAGTCAGCAGGCAGGTCCCAAATAACATTTCATTCTACAGTAAGTTTGATTTATAATTAGTACATATAAAAAAGTCGAATGTTAATTCATCAGATAGCTACTATATTGCAGTGAGATAAAGTAACTCGCCCAGAAAAATAGTAGCAATTTTAAGTTCTACTGACCTCAGCATATCTATTATCCTCTCTTGCCAGTCAAACGGATCATTTGACCTTCGGGATGCATGCCCTGTACACACTATACACGATATTTTGAAAAAAGAATAACAAATTCCTACAGCAGATAATATTTGTCAGAATTAGAAGAAATGTTACTATAATTATCTATGAGGAAACCAACACCTGTTGAAGTTTGGACCGTTTTACTTGTGATTAGTAAAGTGTAGTATTTAGCAGTGCAAGCTGGATTCACAAGAGATGCCACAGCGAATTACCACAATACTCAGGTGCCGATAGATACAGATTCTCCAGTTATTGTGCAGGGCAGGCTGTATGGGCGGGAATTGTCGGTGAAAAGACTCATAAGGCCATAAAATTTTCCAAACAGACCCGTGCTGTGTATCACCACTACCAAGCAAGGTGGCACTGTGGTTAGCACACTGGACTCGGATTAGAGTAGGCAACCAGAGTGGGTTCAAATCCGGTTCCAGTCATCCAGAGTTAGGTTTTCCGTGATTTCCCTAAATCGCTCCAGGCAAATGATTGCTTTGAAAGTGCACAGCCATTTCCTTCCCCATCCTTTACACAATCCAAGCTTGTGCTCTGCCTCTAATGACCTCGATGTCGATGGGACGTTAAACCCAGTCTTCCTTCTATAGGTCTTATAATTAAATTTTCCTTCTTTCCTTCCGTGTGTATCATTGATTGAATTACCAGCGCTGTTGGAGAATGTTATCCTTGCAGGAAGACAATGTCTGCGCTCTATTCACGACGGGGAACCACCCAATTTTGTAAGGATCGCGCGACAATAACTCACCGCAATGGTTCATCGGCGGCGAACTGGTCGAAGAGGTCCGGTAGCATGGCCTTCCCGTTCACTGGATTTCAGTCCGTTCGATTTCTGGCTATTGGAACACCAGCGTCAGTATGTAGAGACAGGAGTGTGTGACCAGTTTATGTGGCGCAATTCGAATGGAGCCAGATATATTTAAAAGTGTGCGTGCCCGTGATTCAATAGGAAGGAGGGTTGAATGAGTTTTCAGGATGCATGGTCACCACATGCAGCACTGCTTATAGGGTCTATTACTACGTAGCAGACAGCGGGAATGAGAGCACAGATTGTCCCATATCTCAAGAGGTACTGATTTCACGACATGTCATTATAGGAACTTTTATTCTTGTTTTGGGCAGTACTGCCTCCAGTAGGAATATGTGACACTTTTTTCAAACATCCTATATGATACCTGTTATATTCCTCGGAATCCACTGCGGAAAGGACATCCATATGAAGATTTCGCTCCTGTTTATTTTATCCCATTGAAAACTAAAAACTAAACGCCGTCAGAACAAGCCTCGAAGCGCTCGACGGTTCCGACGGTATCGCCCGACCACCGTGCCATCCTCATCCAATATGCGTCACTGGATGCGAACATGGAAGGGCATGTGGTCAGCACACCGCTCTCCCGGCCGTTGTCAGTTTTCGTGACTGGAGCCGCTACTTCTAACTCGGGTAGCTCCTCAGTTTGCCTTACAAGGGCTGAGAGCCCCCAGCTTGCCAACAGCGCTCGTCAGACTTGGACGGTCACCAATCCAAGTGCTAGCCAACCCCAACAGCGCTTAATTTCGGTGATCCGCTGTTACTACTGCGACAAGGCCACTGGCATTTTATCTCCTTAATAATTTAAACATTTCCACATACCTGCATCGTAGTTTATTATTTGTGATCAATTCGTGTACAATCGAGTTCAACACCATTATTGAGCCACCACCAGCTTTCACAGTGTCTTGTTGAGAACTTGGGTCCATGTTTTCGTGGGGTCTCTATCACCCTCGAACCCTACCATCAACAGTTTCCAACTAAAATCGGGACTCATCTGACAAGGCCAAGGTTTCCTAGTCGTGTAGAGTCCTAGAGTCTGGTCGTGTAGAGTCCTATTTGATCACGAGCCCAGGAGAGGCGTTGCAAACGATGACGCGTTGTTAGTAAGGTCGTCTGCTGCCATAGTCATAGCTCCACATTTCGCTACACTGTCCTAACGTATAAGTTCAGAGTACAACTCACACTCATTTCTGCGGTTATTTAACGCAGTGTTGCTTGTCTGACAGCACTGACTACGCAAACACCACTGCTCTCAGTTGTCCCTAGTGAGACGTAATGCCTGAAATCTGGCTTTCTCGGAACATCCTTGAGACTATGAGTCTCGTAATATTGAATTCCCTAGCGATTTCCGAAATGGGAAGTCCCATGTGTCTAGTTCCAACTACCATTCCACGTTCAAAGTCTGTCGATCCCTGTCGTGCGCCCAGAATCACGTCGGAAACCTTTTCACATGAATCACGTTGAGTACAAACGACAACTCCGCCAAGGCACTGCCCTTTTATACCTTGTGTGTGCGATATTACCGCCATCAGCAAATGTGCAAATCGCTGTCCCATGATTTTTGGCACCTCAGTGTATACTGTTTGATCAAAAGTTTCCAGGCACCTATTATTAACACGGTTTGTGTCCAATGTTGGCCTTTATCACGGCTTGAACATGTGAGATTCCTCTTGTTTCAGACTGCATTCCATTTTCTAAAATTTACATGTTACTGAAGCTCTGCAGATCCTGGAATCAATTCGCTGCCTTAAAAAGCGTTGCAGAATACGATAGCACGGAGTTAGAAGCTGATTCTCAGGAAGGTATTGGTGACACCATATAGTTTCATCATAAGATAACAGACGAGGCTCATAAATCGAATACCATTAAGTACGAAGAGCGTTCATTGAGAACAGGAGAATCTGGTGATACAGTTGTACGGAACTGAACTGAAAAGACTAGAAAGAACTGAACTGGCAGACGCTTGTAGATGACGCAAGCTATCGTATGAAAACCTACTTACAGAGCTTCATCACCTAAAGTTGGTAACTGATAAATATAAGAATATACTACAAACCTCTACGTATCGCTTCTATAGGAATCGCGACGGCATCAGACCAATTACAGCGGTCACAGAGACGCTTAAGTATTCTTTCCGCGCCCTGTACGTGTACGGGTGGAAGCCATAATAACTTGTACAGTGGAACGTAAGCCATGGCGCTCACAGTGTTTTGCAGAGTATAGATATAGATGTAGATATGGAAATATTAACATTGTTAATTGAGTGGGTGATGTATGACGGCAGTTTCGTGAATGTGTTCTACTTTGTTATTCGCATGTTGATGTGATTTTTGCGTTCTTATAATCGCTGGGGACTTCCTTTACTCAGTGGATATGTCGTAACGTACTAGTAAAGTAGTGTGGCATTGTTGGCTTGGAGACTCCGAGCGGCAAATTTAGCCGCTTAATTGGAAAGGTTTCTCCGACTTTCGCGCACAATGGCATCTTCTCTTCGCGAAGTGTGAGCGTCTTGTTTTTAAGTGTATCTGATAAGTATAAGTGACTGTAATGGGGCAAAGCGGCCAATAACACTTGGCGTACCTGGGCAGTTGCTGATCCGAGTACCGGCCACGCTCGACGTTGCTTAACTTCGGTAATGTGACGAGAACCGGTGTATTCAACGACGCAACGCCTTTGGCACTAGTACTGATAACTGCAACACACACCAGCAGCTGTTGAAAGCTCTTACCAGTCGCATAGTAGATGCTCTTAGCCGGCGAAGTTATAAAAACGAGAGGCTATACTACAACCCCGGCGAAGTTATAAAAACGAGAGGCTATACTACAACCACTAAATGGCTTCTTTCTCGCAGATACTGTTTTCTGGATCCGAGACTGTTAAATTGGGTTACGACCCCCCCAATTTGTTTAAAACTTCAGAAATTATGGCTAGAAACTGGAATGTATATTCACTCCATACGTAAGTGCTAGACTATTTCAGTCAACATTTGCCATGTTTGTGTTAAGAAGTGTTGGATGGTAACACACTGTCAATTTCTCGGCAGAACTTTACCTCCTGATCTCTCTGGCATAGACAACAACAAAAACACGATGACTGCGGCGTATGTAGTCCTACAAAACAATGTATAGTTAATAAAATGGTTCGCCGGCCGAAGTGGCCGTGCGGTTAAAGGCGCTGCAGTCTGGAACCGCAAGACCGCTACGGTCGCAGGTTCGAATCCTGCCTCGGGCATGGATGTTTGTGATGTCTTTAGGTTAGTTAGGTTTAACTAGTTCTAAGTTCTAGGGGACTAATGACCTCAGCAGTTGAGTCCCATAGTGCTCAGAACCATTTGAACCATTTTATTAAAATGGTTCAAATGGTTCTGAGCACTATGGGACTCGACTTCTGAGGTCATCAGTCCCCTGGAACATAGAACTACTTAAACCTAACTAACCTAAGGACACCACACACATCCATGCCCGAGGCAGGATTTGAACCTGCGGCGTTAGCGTTCGCGCGGTTCCAGACTGTAGCGCCTAGAACCGCTCGGCCACACCGGCCGGCTATAGTTAATAGAACTGCCTCTGAAAATGGTAGCATGCTGACGAAAAGCGCCCTGCTAAAGAAAATGTTGCTATTAAACTTGGTTGAAGCTGCAAATGGTGTTGTCTATAAAAGTCATAAAACAGTTCCCGACCCCATCCAGATCCAAATAATTAAAGTGTCCTCATATTGAGGAAATGGCAGGAGCGATCTATGTTTAACTTGAAAAAACCTTTTACAGCCAAGATCGTATTAATTAATATTTATTATTGGCGACCGGTCTTGAAAGTTGAAATTGTCATCTCCTGATCTTCAGAAAATTTTTGGTTGTAAATCCTGTTCCGTTATGAGATTATCACTCATGCCATGTCATTTCAGTGGAGAATATACAGCACATTGTGACAAACCTATGTACAATGTACTGTATATTCTCCACCCAGACTCATAATGCAAGAGGATTTTCAACTAAAATTTTTTTGAAGATCAGAAGATGATAGTTTCGGCAGTCGAAACAGGTCGTCGATAAGTAATATTAATTAATGCGGTCTTGGCTATAAAAAGTTTTTTCAGGATCCACGTAACATGATCACATTTAAGTTCGTCGTCTTCTGTGCTGAAACGAAGTTGATTACAGGGGTCAGTGCTTGCTGAGTGAGGTGGTCGCTTTCTGAAGGTCGTACGGACATTTCGAAGGCTTCTGGTGGGCCCCCTCGAGAGGCAGCAGACAGGGTTGTGATTAGAGCGGCTCGGTGCGCTTTGTGGCCTAACTGCTCTTAACTCGGCAGCCACTGTCGCTTGCCTCCTAGGGCAGCTTCCGTCAGCTGCCGTCGTTTCTAGCAAGTGCCGATGACGTCAGGGCGGGAGTAGTGCTCTGGCGACTTAGTCACTGCTTCCGTCCACGCTTCAGCATTACGCATACTGTTATCGCCAGGAACTGTCCCAGCTGTGCCGATGTGCATATCCGGTGTTGCGTGACGGTTTAATATCCACCAGGCATGTATCACTTACGACAGGTTCCACTCATTCTAGTCTCCGGTTTCTCGTCTCCGTTCATTGGGTGGGTTGTGAGACGATAACACTACATCAGCCCAAGCGTTGGATATCTCATGACACTGTTGTGGTATTCAGTCGGAAGACTGCTTTGATGCAGCTCTCTACATAAGTACCTCCATTTCCGCGTAATTACTGCAACCTACATCCATTTGAATACGCATACTGAATCAACCTTCGGTGTTTTTAAACTATTTTTATTTTCCACAGTTCCGTTCATTAGCTAATTGTCTATTCCTTAACTCTCACGGAGTGCGCCGTCAACCTATCCTTCTTTTAGTCAACTCGGGCCATAAACTTCTTTTCTCTCCGACTGGAATCAGTAACACCGCATTAGTTATCTACTTTTTAGCATTCTTCTGCAGCACCACATTTCAAAAGTTTCTATCGTCTTCTTGACTGAACTTATCGTCGTCGTTTCTCCTCCATGCAAGACTACGCTTCTCACAAATACTCAAAGAAAAGACTTCCTAGCACATTGTATGTTAACATACTTCCATTTTTCAGAAAAGCTTACCTCGCTATTGCTGGACTGCATTTTAAATTCATTTTTTTTTTTGTGTCATCTTCAGTTACCACGACGGCAAAATAGAAAAAATAGTCAACTACTTTTAGTTTCTTATTTTGTAATCTACTTCACTTAGCATCACTTGACTGAATTCGATTAGGCTCCGTTACTTCTTACATTTGCAGGTGTTTTAATTTCAAGGTTCTATCCATTCCGTAACTCTTACCTTTCAGTTCCTTTGCCATCTCTGACACAAGCAGAATGTCATCGGCAAATCTCAAATTTTTTATTTCTTCTCTCTGAACTTTAATTCCCTTTAAAAATTTCTTTTTTATTTCCTATACTACTTGCTCTATGTACATACTGAATAACACCAGGAAAAGGGCACAAGCCAGCCTCACTCCCTTTTCAAATACTGCCTCCTGATGTTCTATTTCATCGAAGGACCTGAAGAACCTGAGAGGTCAACTTGACTTAGAATTCACAACCGCTGGCACTGATAAGTCAGCAAACTACTCGGCAGCTGAAATGAAACTTGGTCCCTTATGTAGGTACCTCTTACCATTCACTGCCAAGATTAGTTCATTACGCAGAATTCACAAGAGCGCTGCGGAATTATTACCCTATATTTCTATTTTATTTTCCCTTGACCTGTGGTTTATAGGTACCATTTTACATGACATATGGCTTCTGAACAAGAGTGCGTCTTTTTAATAATTATTATTATTATTCTGAGAAATTCTCTTCCTTCTCAAAAAAGTTACGCACTACCTACATACCCACGAACTGGTGCAGTCTTAGATTCAATAAGACCAGGAATTGGGCAAAAATTTAAAAAATTCTAACTTGATTGTCAAACAAAAACAAAACAGTGATGGATGCTATACATCGAAACATGGTTGGCTGCCCTTCTTGGCATGACGCCCACGACGTGGACGAGACACCACTGCTCAAGCTCGTCCAGTTTTTCCACAGCGCCCCTTCTAAACTCAACTACGTAAGGAGAGTTCCTGGGACGACGCACTAAAATTTTTAGCTGTTACCAAGGACTATTAATTGGATTCTTGCCATCAGGTTTCAGGAAAATTCTGCACTCGTTAGTGAAGAGAATCCTATTCTATTGATCTACAGTGCCGGAAGAAAATGCACCACCCCGAAGAACAAGATCATTTTACTGAGAAGTTATGTGGCAGGTACTTCATATACATAAGAGTGTTTGATAACAAACTCAGACCAAATGAAAAGTACTTTTCACAGCGTCTTGTGTTTTTTTTTTTTTTTTTTTTTTTTGCAATTCCGCAATGATTCTTGCAGGCCCTGAAGCTCCCACTTTAATATGTCCCATACGAGTTCAAATGGCGAGACATCTTGCTGGTCAGGGCAGTTGTTGTACATCACGAAGCGCACGTTGCGTCACGGCAGCGGTGTGTGAACGTGCATTGTCCTGCTGAAAAACCACATCACCTTCCTGTCGAAGAAATGGTAGTAGCACAGGGATAACAGCCCGTGAAATGTTCTGAGCACTGGTTACTTTACCCTGCAGAAACAATAAACACGATCGCGAATCGTGACTGATGCCCCCCTCCTCGCACCACGAAGCCTGGGATGGGACTTGGGTGCCATGGAGAATGTACTCTTGGATTAGGCACTTCACCAGGTCTATGCCATATTCGAGTACGTCCATTACTTGCAGGTCGGAACCTACTTTCGTCACTGAAGACAACAGAACGCCATTCCACTCTTCAGTCAACGATACCAGAATAGCCACTCTCGGCAATATCGTGGTGTCAGGGGTAGCCTGGGCAGAGGCACATGTGATCTTAATCTTGCTGCAAAGCATACGATTCGCAGTGGTCCTTGACGACGCAGCAGGTGCAAGGTGCAATATGTGTCCAGATTTCGTCCTTCGATGATGTTCAGTTGGCCACCACTGCTAGCTCAATTCGTCGATCTTGACTTGTGTTTGAACTACACGGTCATCCAGAACCTGGTCTACAGGTGTAGGAATGTTCCGTAGACCACTGGTGAAAGCAGCGAAACACCACCGACACATTATGCCCAACACTTGCGGCAATGCGTTGATACGTCCATCCAGCTTCGCACAGGCCCACAGAGTGACCCCGTTCAGTGGTTGAAGTTGATCAGCACATTACTGCCTACAGCGCCAAAACAGAAGATGCACAGACAGGTCGCTTGTGCGCCATCTGATTGCCGATGACTTTGATAACTGAACCACTAACTCTACAAACGCTCAGTATGCACATATTGCTCCTTGGTGACACTGAACACAGTCTCTGAGTGTGTTGCATTTTTTTTTCGGCATCGTATATTTCATTCCATGTGTTCTGTTAACCACTTTCCTCAGACACCATGCTATTAGAGAGTTTGTACTGTTGTGGGTATTGAATAAGATCTTCAGTGCCTTGTGTCTCGTGATAGCAGCTAGAAGTTCAATTAACGTCTTGGTGACCTTTGTCAACTCAGTGAGAAATTTCCCAAGCTGACAACATAGTGCCGCAAAGTGACCATGCGTAGACGGTCTCAGCTTTAAATAATTGTTCGAGATATGTTGACAGACTGGACAGTGTATGCAAGTTGCTTTGTCTCATTCAGTATAGTAGTATAGCAAGACAGGTACAACCGCAGGTAAACATCGGGCGACGCATCACTTCCGGTGAGTGAGCACCCTTTCCAAAACATTTTGACAGGTAACGAGAAAACTTGCAGGATCTTGGAAAACCACCCTCATGTTATCAATATGGGCTTGCAGTTTGATAACACAATAACTGATAAGCAGTAGAACAGCAAGGAGAATTCTGAGTGAGACAACAGTCTTATAACTTCTGGTGTCAGGCTAAACATCCGATGTCAGGTTACCCACTTGAGCGACTTACATTCAATATCAACACCACTTCCCCCCAGGAAACCACCAGGAACTGATCAAGGTCACCCAGGCGAACTCCCCCCCCACATACACACACAACTTATTCAATTGTATGCGCTTGATTCAAGAAAATGGCGTAACTTAATCCTGGTCATGTGATATAAAATTGGTGAGAAACCTCTCCTGTCTTCCTAACTCTCCTGACCAATGAGAGCACTATAAGATTGTAGAAAGCCTAATGGACCCATGAGTTTCAAACTCCCCCTCTTCTCCATTTGTCAGCTGTTATAACTATGTACACACATACATGCACACACATTGGTTTTATTTATAAAGTATTTTTTCTGAAGACTTACGACTGTCATGTACAAGAAGTTAAATGCAGTACTATATTTCACATTTTGGTTCTATATACATTATTTTCATATTTCTCCAATATGTATTATTTACAATTTCTTTCAATATGTATAGTAATTAAATCCTGATGATTTGTTTCTAAATACAATATATAGCCTACATGGAAGATGAGGACTAGAAGCATTGGAGAAACCACACACACACACGCACAAATACATATACAGTATTTACAGAAACACACACACACACACACACACACACACACACACACACACAGTGTACGAAGAGGCATTTGTACTGAAACACACGGCTATGACAAGTGGTTCATCCAACTAATCTGCACACACTCACACATACACATAAACTATTTACAAATAAATACATAGCCACAAAGCGTACAATGATGCATTCATACTCAAACACACACAACTATGTCAAGCAGGTTAACCAGGGGTGTAGACACAGAATGGGGAAGGGGATGATGAGGGGTTCCAACCCCACCCCACAGAACCATGAAGTATTTTTTAAGTGAGTTTAAATGTTTTAAAGTCACTCACATTAAGATATGGCAATTATTAGTTGTAATGAGCGTGAGATTGAATTTTGCTACCAAACAGCTGCAGCACTTTACTAGTGTGGAGAACTTGTGTTTTGTGTCAACTGATAAACAGATAGCGTACCAGTAATGAGTGTATTTGAACACGAATAACTCTGTAATATGCTTTCAAATAACCTTGTTACTTCAGTGTGTAATTTACGCCATAGTTGCTGATTAGCTGTATGCGCACATGCCTAAAGTTGCATCATTTTATAGGAGAAGGACAACATTCCCTCTCTTACGTCCATCCTCATCGTGTCAACAAAGTTCTCCTTCCTGCTTTCTCTTTACCTCATGCTCCACTGAGTACGAAGCTAAATTTAGCGCCTACAACTAATATTAAATTCTGTTGATATCCATGGAGTGGGAATATTGCATCTGAGGTCACTAAAACTTTAAATAAAAGAAATGAGGGCTAAATAACATAGCGGTTACCAAAAACTTGAAAACTTCTGGTGCTTTACATTTTAGAGTATCTCAGAGTTTCATTCATAGTGATGCAACAATGATATAAGTAATAAATAAGTTGGACCTATTTCAAGCCGGCCGCTGCAGCCGAGCGGTTCTAGGCGCTGCGGTCTGGAGCCCCGCGACCGCTACGGTCGCAGGTTCGAATCCTGCCTGGGGCATGGATGTGTGTGATGTCCTTAGGTTAGTTACGTTTAAGTAGTTCTAAGTTCTAGGGGACTGTTGGCCTCAGATGTAAAGTCCCATAGTGCTCAGAGCCATTTGAACCTATTTCAAGTGGCGTAATTCAGGGTGACAGTTATTGAACTATATAAAAAAGGTAAATTACTTACAAACTACAGCGTGCACACAATTTATTCAACATTTAAACGTCACTACAAATATTAGGGTTTAGTTTATGCACGTTCGATATGCCTGCTATCATTGGCGATGATGTGACGCAGTCGAACAGCGAAGTGTCAAAACATCGATGCTGTCGATGACCTCGTGAATGGCTGTTTTCAGCTCAGCAATGGGTTTAGGTTTATTGCTGTACACCTTGTATTTAATACGGCCCCGCAAAAAAAAAAAAAAATCCATGTGTTCAGATTTGGAGAATATAATGGCCAATCGAGGCGCATGCCAGTGGCCTCCGGGTACCCCAGAGCCAGAATGCGGTCCAGGACATCAAACTCTCTCGTGCTTCAGTGGGGTCGTGCCCCATCTTGCATGAACCACATAAGAGTATTGTCGAAATCGGGGACGCTTTCGATAATGGGGTTGAAATCATCTTCCTAAATCTTCACGTAACATTCGGTAGTTGTGTGGATATTGCCCACCATACCGTCACCTGTTGACAGTGAAGAGATTTCTCGATCGCAAAATGCGGATTCTCAGTCCCCCTAATGCGTCAATTTTGCTTGCTGACGAACCTATCCAAATGAGGGCTTCGTCGCTGAACCAAACCATGCATGCGCATACTAATTCCCATCATGCCCGCGGCCAACGTGCAGTCCGTTCAGAAGTTATGACTATTTTACTTCACTTAGTTCAATAATTGTAACCCAGTAACACCCACTGGCTGTATCCTAGGGTCACTGACGAATCATTGAGTGTGTGTTTTTTTACAAGAGTGTTAAACGACGAGTAGAATATGTGGAAGTTTTAAAACGCTTCGCCACGCTGATAGCAAGAAGGGAGTTGTACAACTTTGCGTGACTGAAATTGCGTTGTTTCTCCAGTTCGTCCGAAGTGATGTGTCAGGGTAAGGTTTTTTTTTAATATTTTGGAAGAATAAAGTGTTATTAAACAATTGTGTAAGTTTAATCAAACTAACTTTATGTGACCTTCAGGGCCATGTTTAGGCAGGTGCAACATGCGCAGCTGCACAGGGTGGCAAAATTGTGGGAGGCGGCAAACGTTACAACAGAAAACAAAATTTTGAATAAAATTTTAATGTTCATTGCATCATCATTCAGGTATTCCGTAATTTATTGGCAAAGAGTTGAAAAATATGTGTACTCGTCATTCAGGTTTTACTACTTGTCCACCAATAAGGCGTCTTCCATGTGTGAGCACATTAAAGCTCTGTCAAAAATGGAGCGCGCAACCCGCGCAGGCATCCGTCGTGGAGTCAGTGTTGCACGCTACAACGGCGTCGTCCCGGTCACGGATACCAGTTTACACAGTAGGGGTCACGCACAGGCAAGCTGTCGTCTGTGATGTTACCATGAACCATCTCGCTGTGTCACACTGCACTGAAGTTTATAGGCAGACGTGTTTAATTCAAATGCGACTCTAATCGAAATTTTCCATGTTTTAGAGTATTATTATTATTAAGCTCTATATTAGCTACACCATTTTTTTCTAAGGCTGGTGAAATGTTAGTGCAAAGCCTTCAAAATACGTCATCATGTTTTTTCCGTCTCGGTGGGCACTGCTTTTCGCTGGGAGCGAAGAGGATCACACAGGTTTAGACCACTTGGACCTGTATTACGGAGAAACCCCCTACAATGTCATTTTTAGCTCTGATTGTATTAACAGGTTTCCCTTTTTCTATACTAGAAAATTATGTTACTACTTTTTTAAGTTTTTGTCTTTGTTCACCTCAGTTCATTTTTGCATTTTGAATATTGTTTCTTGTTGATAGACTCCATTTTGATGAAAGTGCTTGCCCCTATGAAACACATTACAGCAGCGTCCTTTACTGCTAGATACTTCTCATCTCTAATGTTCTTTAACCTTAAAAGACTTTTGGGTTAGGATCAATGAAATTGCCATTGAATTGTTGAAATTCCCTTTCCATTTTCAAAGCAAATTCGACAAAACTTTCCGTGAGCTTCATTAATATTCTCTTGAAATTCTTTGGACCCAGTTCTTTCCTGAGAACCAACGTGATCAGTTGATTTAACATACGAATGTGGTAATTTGGGGTATTTGCGTTTAACTCTTATCCTGCAAACATCTCTAACAGCTCAACATTTTCCTTCAAATATGGAACATATTCCCCTTCGTACTCGGCGCAATTTTCAAAAATTTCTCCCACCTCTGAAGCATTTTCCTTAACTTTCCTGTAGACAATAAGTATCTCACTCTTCAAGAGATGATGGTTCCACAGTCGCATCTCAAGTTTCCATCAATATGTTACCGCTTTATGTATCAATTTCTTACTCATTCTTGCATGTATTACGTGATAGGATTTCATATGCATTACAGTTGACAATCAGGAAAAGACTAGAATCACTTTTTGAACATATTTAAATTTCAGTAACTCAGCGCTTCATCAAGAGGGAGACAATCCTGTAAATCTGCTTTTTCTGCCTAAGGCCTTTTATTTCCGTTTCCGTAATTTCTGATTGTTGAGATAAGCATGCATAAACACTTTCACAGGAGTGTTTATCTTAAAGGTTAACATTTTGTTTAGTCGTAAGTTCTTCATTAGTTGATATTTACCTCTTTAATGTCTTCTACCCCTTTACAGTAGCTTCACTTTTGTGCCCAAATATTTCTTTCATTACTGGACTCATTTCTACGCCCAAAATCAGCACATGAGGTTGATAGATTTAGAGTTGGAACTGCAACAGTCTTCAAATTGAATTTTGAAGAAATATACAAAAGTTCACTTTTCAGATCCCTTTCATAATCCAAATCAGTAAAACGTATTGAGCAGACATGAGAATTTTCAACTGAAAACGAATGTGCACGTTTACAAGCATTTATACATTTTCGTTTCGTCTCATTGTGTGGTGTCGTAAGCACAGCATTCACCACCACCAGGCAGTACTGCAGGCGTCAGTACTCTAGACACATTGTATTGCTCAGCGATCGCTGCACCAAGAAGTCGCAGAGGTGGGGTCGCCAGAGAAGTGACGCGCGCCGGCGGCACAGCAGAGCGGTCAGTTCCAAGTCAGCACGACTACCGAGAAGACCGCCTTCTGCTTGTGTACTTCGTGCCGAATCGTCCGTTTCTAGCGATGCGACGCCAGCCCATCACCAGTGAACATTCTAGTGGGACAAGAAGTGTATACTATCCAGCCTTAGCTTCTGAAATAGACTACTGGCCATTAAAATTGCTACACCAAGAACAAATGCAGATGATAAACGGGTATTCATGGGACAAATATATTATACTAGAACCGACATGTGATTACATTTTCACGCAGTTTGGGTGCATAGATCCTGAGAAATCAGTACGCGGAACAACCACCTCTGGCCGTAATAACGGCCTTGATACGCCTGGGCATTGAGTGAAACAGAGCTTGGATGGCGTGTACATGCACAGCTGCCTATGCAGCTTCAACGCGATACCAAAGTTCATCAAGAGTAGTGACTGGTGTATTGTGACGAGCCAGTTGCTCGGCCACCATTGACCAGACGTTTTCAATTGGTGAAAGATCTGGAGAATGTGCTGGCCAGGGCTGTAATCGAACATTTTCTGTATCCAGAAAGACCCGTACAGGACCTGCAACTTGTGGTCGTGCATTATCCTGCTGAAATGTAGGGTTTCGCAGTATTCGAATGAAGGGTAGAGCCACGGGTCGTAACACATCTGAAATGTAACGTCCACTGTTCAAAGTGCCGTCAATGCGAACAAGAGGTGACCGAGACGTGTAACCAATGGCACCCCATTCCATCACACTGGGTGATACGCCAGTATGGCGATGACGAATACGCGCTCCCAGTGTGCGTTCACCGCGATGTCGTCAAACACTGATGCGACCATCATGATGTTGTAAACAGAACCTGGATTCATCCGAAAAAATGACGTTTTGCCATTCGTGCACCCAGGTTCGTCGTTGAGTACACCATCGCAGGCGCTCCTGTCCGTGATGCAGCGTCAAGAGCAACCGCAGCCATGGCCTCAGAGCTGATAGTCCATGCTGCTGCAATGTCGTCGAACTGTTCGTGCTGATGGTTGTTGCCTTGCAAACGTCCCCATCTGTTGACTCAAGGATCGAGACGTGGCTGCACGATCCGTTACAGCCATGCGGATAAGATGCCTGTCATCTCGACTGCTAGTGATACGAGGCCGTTGGGACCCAGCACGGCGTTCCGTATTACCCTCCTAAACCCACTGATTCCATATTCTGCTAACAGTCATTAGATCTCGAACAACGCGAGAAACAATGTCGCGATACGATAACCGGCAATAGCGATAGGCTACAATCCGACCTTTATCAAAGTCGGAAACGTGATGGTACGCATTTCTCCTCCTTACACGAGGCATCAAACAACGTTTCGCCAGGCAACGCCGGTCAACTGCTGTTTGTGTATGAGAAATTGATTGGAAACTTTCCTCATGTCAGCACGTTGTAGGTGTCGCCACTGGCGCCAACCTTGTGTGAATGCTCTGAAAAGCTAATCATTTGCATATCACCGCATCTTCTTCCTGTCGGTTAAATTTCGCGTCTGTAGCACGTGTTTCAGTGTCTCCTCGTTCTTCTATCCTAGTGTTTCCCTCACCACAGTATTAACAGCTGAGGATAGTGACGAGTAAAATCTCCTTCTGTGGTTGCGTCAAAAGTGCGACATAACACATTGTTTTTAGAAAATGTATGTAACTTAATTCCTAACTTACTTGTTTGCTATAGTTAGTGCAAGTGGCGATTACGGGGCAAACCATTATTTTTCACTTACAAACATACTCTAAAATATCCCTCAATACAGGGATAATTACGTCGTAACTCTGCACTCAATCACCATCCCTTAGTAAAAATCCACTCTGCTGTAAACAATCTTGTTTTCGCTCGTCAACGCATCAGCATAATGCAGTATGGCAGTTGCGGGCTACTCAGCGCTCGTTGGGTTCACACTAATGTCAGCAGCGTGGGTCGCTACTGCGCATACATCTCGTGATCCCTTCCATGAACTCTAGTATGGTCCCCATCGAACAGGACGCGAGCGCCTGCCCTATAGAGCTCTTGAGTACAACTTGCAGCTGGGCTAGCAGGTTGTGTTTTGGTACAAAGTTCGTGACGGGCAACTATGCACACGATGGTGGCGGAAAGAGAAAGACTGACTGAGGTGGCGTGTGAAAACGTATTTTTGTAGTATGTGCGACACTGTGATTATAAAAATGTGGTAGGTAAGGCAGAAACAAGGAAGAAAAATAACGCAAATGGATCTCGAACATGTGTTTCCTTTGCTTATAACTAAATGCGCAGCTGCATGATATAGCACCAAATGTATAATGTAGTGTATAGTGCGGTTCAGTTGAAATAATAATGTGCTTGCGCAAACTAGTGGTGTCATTCTAGTACAATTTAAGCTACAAAAAATACCGCTCTGACAACAGCTTCTGCAGTATAAATTATAAGTACAAGTGGTTATAAGTATAAGCGAATATACCGAAGGTATTTTGCACCACATAATGGCTACTGCATGTTTGTTCATAGAAAATTGCACCTGAAGGACCTCCAGGGTTGCCACAAGTTTTCCCAAGTGAAATTCCCTGATATTTCCCTGATTTCCAGACAACTTTTAGAATTTTTCCTGGCAAATTTTGAGATCTCAAGGGTAAGTAAAGTCATAAGTTGACAAAAAATGTAAGGACTAATGTATTTCTAAATGTGTGAGCAGAAATCTTAAGTTACTAACATCAGTATCTTTTGTAATGAACTGTTTTTAGATGGAGAAAGCAAGCCAAATGGTATATATGTTTCACTAAGAGCACTGATGTTACTTAATTTCAATAAAGCAAAACATATTTGGTGCAAAAGCACGCATTTCGCTGGAGTCGCAAGACAGATTTAAAATACCTTCACTGCTTTCAGAAATAACATCAGAAAAAAGTAGGCCTCTTGAAAGAAATGTATAAGGTGGGGAAGAGTTGTGTAAACCAACACTATAGGTGACCGCCAATAAAATGTTGGGTCTACTTTGTTCGTTATTGTTCGTTATTACCTACTCTTCATGTCAATTATTCTACAGGTATTGTGATTTTTCTTTCAAGAAATACATGAGTACATAGCGTACAAACTGCCAGCGACTACCATAATTATATTATTCTTATCGTCGATGCTTTCTAATATATAAACTACTTTCGAAGTGCCAAAATATATTATAATAAATTAAACGTCTATAAAACGCCACACTATACGATGTACTTGCAGTGAGACAGTCTCAATTCCTGAAATCAATCACCCTTGGCCTCTGAACTGACGAGGAGCACCATAGTCTTGGATCCATGGATAAACCATGAAAATCCGCCACAATATGCTACACACAGACAGACCCAGCAGTAGGTGGACAAGCTATGTTTTGGCACATTGTTGTTAGTGCAGTTTGTCTACATCAGTGACAGGTATGCACTCAGGGGCAAACCTATTGTTCTCCTTTGATTGACAGGTACTTAACCTATTGCTCTCCTTTGCTCTTCAAAACCAGATACTTAGAAGTGCTCACAAACAACAATGAACACACCTAGAGAGCACCTCTATTGGCAGCCCTGTGTTCTTTGTTTCTTCAGTATCAGATGACCGAAGTGCATGTGTTGTTAAATTATTTTGCGAGGTCCTTTGTGTTTTAATTAGAGGGTCCGAAATTGGTGATAAACTAAAACCTTTTAGAGGTTATGGAAGTCAGAGAACGTTAATAACTTGGGTTTTAGTAAAAAGAAAAAAGAAAAGGTGTTTTTAATGGTTCTGCTGAGGTCAGAAGAGAGAATTTATGCACCTCCGCCCTGTCCTGTGTTTCTATTGTCCTGCTTGACCTCCCGCCACGTTAGCCGGGATAATCAGAAGACTACTCTATATTCAGTTTCCAACACACTACACTGCAGATTTTTTTTCACTTGTTCAAGGTAGCGGCGTGGATAAACCATCTAGGTTAAGTGGTGCTGCATATCGAAAGAAAACTGAAGGAAAAAGACAGAGGGATAGTAAACTTTTACAGAAAATACTGCGACTGGACTCATATTTTAGTCGTAAAAGTGAGCGTGAACCATATAGCTCTGAACATTCAGGTGAATTTGTGGCTCAGAACAGCAAAAAATAAACAGTGTAGCTCTGTAAATGCAGACAAAATTAGAGTTCTGAACGTAAACAGAATGCAGAAGTTCTAACTTTCGGGGTTCCGGAAGGATGTCAAGAATCTACACACGCAAAAGCAGAGGATTTCCCTGTTCTCAGTAACGACCAGTGTTATTGGGAAACACTGACCAGACACTGGATTATTCAGCTACAAGTGGTATTAATCAAAACAAAAATACTGATTTTTCTATGTCCTCACGTCGATATGCCGACGGATCTCAACGATTTTGCAGCAAGAAATTGTTTCTGACGGTTTTGGTGAATGGGGAAATTATCAATCGTGAATACGTTGTAGTTCTAGCCAAGGATCGTTGTTCTGTGCATGTTGTAAATTATTCGGTGGTGCATCTAAATTTGCAACATCTCGTTTCAGTGACTGGAGCCATACTGGAATTAGAACTGACAAACGGTTGGTCACCCAGCACGAACGTGAGGTTACAAATTGGACAAATGTGGTAAAAAGAGTTCTTTCTGTAGTTAAGAAGCTAGTTTATAGCGGTCTAGCATTCCGTGGAGACAAAGAGGTATTTGGCTCTGCAAAAAATGGAAATTTCATGACGTTTCTGGAATTAATAGTGGAGTATGATTCTTTTTTGGCTGACCATATAGCAAGGTTTGGTAACACTGGAAAAGGATTTACTTCATACTTATCACCAGCAATTTTTGAATATTTAATTCGTCTTATGGGGAGGTCAGCGATCTATGTATGTAATGAAGTTATTTCCTCAAAATATTTTTCAGTCAGGTTCTATACCAGTTATGTCCCATAACGACCTGTTGGTTATAATAATTCGATAGCTAAATGAAGATGGCTCTCAGTTGAAAAATTCCCGTGTTTCATAAAAAATGCGGGTCATGCTGGAGAGAAACTTCCCGAAGCAGTTTTGAATTCTTTAGAACTACATGGACTGAAATTTGACAACTGTATACGTCAGTCATACGATAACCCAGCCAACATGTCTGGTGCATATTCAGGCTTGGAAGCAAGACTCAGGGACCAAAACTCTCCAATTTTCCTCATTCCGTGTTCGGCTCACTCGCTGAATCTAGTTGGTTCACGGGGTACACAATGCTTCACAGCTGCAACGCGGTTTTTCGAGCTAATTCAAGATTTATACAACTTCTTTGCAGATTCTGCAAGCAGATGGAACATTCTTTTGATTCTGAGAGTATGACACTGAAGTCACTGCGTACAATGCGATGGTGTGCACATGATGATGCTTGTAAGAGTTTGAATGCAAATTGGAAAGCTGAGTTTTTTGTATTAATAATAGTTTCATAAAATGGGAATGGTAGAGTTAGACGTGAAGCTGAAGGTCTTCTTATAGAGTTGGGTGGTATTGAGGTAGCTTTCATGACACCAGTGTGGGATTGTATTCTGCAACAGTTTGGAAAAGCAATGAAAAACTGCAAGCTGAGGGTTTAGGCATTTCTACTTATATTGAAATGTATAACTCTTGGTATGTTTGTAGTTGTGTTTCAGACACAAGGACTCAGCAAAAAGAAACTTGAGGAGATCAGCAATTCGGAATCAGTTACAGTTCCTTCAACTGCCGAGAACCAAAAATGGAACCGTCAAATTAAACGCAAGAGTTCTTTGATGAATCCTCTGACTCAGAAGACGAACACAGATGTCCTAGAGAAGAAACAGGATCAGATTAACACGGTTAACAATCTGGAGGAGAATGAAAATTTCTCATTCTACAAACTCTTCAGTACGTAATTACAAGTAATGTCTGCATATAATATAACAAGATTTTCATTTCTCTCAAGTATCATCGAACTTGAAGCTGTTCATATCAATGATGCTACAAGAAAACTTAGATCCATCTATAATTCTGACCTACAGAACAACTTTGATGTAGAATGTATACATTTTAATACCTATCTGTTGTCTGTGAAGAAAGAAGATGGTGACAAGTTGTCACCTCTTCCATTTCTCTGCAGAATGTTGGTTTAAAAACACGGTGATGTCTATCCAAATTTTTACACAGCACTTAAGACTTTCAACTGTATTCTAGCAACATACTGTTCAGCCGAAAGGTCCCGTTATGTTTTAAAACAGTTGAAGACCTACCAACGGACAACAGAAAATCAAGAAAAACTGGTCAATCTCGGAATTCTAGCTATAGAATCAGGCCTGACAGTCAGTCAGGATTTCCACGAAGTGATGAATGAATTCGCAATTACAAAAGTGAGAAGGAAGTAATTTCTCTAAGTTCGCGATGGTTTGTAAAAGTAAGTTAAGTGGTATTGCATCATGCATTTGGGGCTGATTACATTTCACATTTAAGTGAAATAAATTTGGTATAGAGTATTAGACTATACTGATTTTCTTTGTATTTTTACCTCATATAGTGTCCAAGTTAGATGCTTCCGTGGTAAATTTTCAGTAAAACGGGCTGTTGAACTGTAGTAGCTATTTTATGGTTTTTGAATATTTAACTTGCACATGTGCTTTTTGTTACATGTTATTTAGATACTTCAGTAAAGTTTAGAATTTAAATTAATGATTACGCGACATTATTGTTGGTAGTCCGTAAACGAATAACAATGCTGAAGTTTAGCGACAGGAGGCATAAAATAAATTAGTGCCCAAAGGCGTCAAACACCCTAAGTAAGGGCTGGTGACAACAAACGTAACTTTTGTACATCCAGTCTATATTAAGGTTAGGAGGTTACCATTTGAATGAAACATCAACAGTTTGATCCTAATGGCTTTTTATGTGCATTAAAAGTAAAAACAGACCCTTTACAGAAAAAACACTGAAAGTGGAAATGTGGCTTCAGAAACCAACACTGTGTTTGATAGAAGCCGTGGAAGCAGATGAAGATTCTACGGATGAACTGATATCCTGAGGTCTGCTGCTACAAAGACTTTACGGACTGTTTTTGAGAGAGCAACTGAAATTTGTCAAGAGCCGGACATTCCAATCTTCGTTTGCCAGGTCGTTAAGATACAAAAGAAGAGACCAAACTACTTGATACGTGAGCCTGAGTAGTACTACCAAGGGGCGGTCTTTATTCTATTTCTGGAATTTTTATAATAGAGTTAAAGTTTACAGAGCATAAGACAGTGCACTCTGAATTTCCTTCACTGTTCGCGGTGTCAGCCAGTCAATTACTCTTGAATTGTGAAGAACGAAAAGAGTTCACGGCCTTAGTTCAATTCTACACTGAAGAGATCGAATGCGAAGTGGAAGACGTTCTTGCTGAATCACATTTATGGAAAATGAAATCTGTGAAAGGAGATTTCAGAAGCCATGGAAGCACTGCAATAATACAACAAAGATATGTATGCAAACATTAGCAAACTGAAGACACTGGCCACATTTCATGCAGCTACAGCTACAGCCACAGCAGAGAGATCATCTCCACTTTAAATAGAATCAAGACGTAACTGCGAAAAACTTGAGGACTGGCAAGTTTTGAAGTTCATTGCCTCATATTAAGTCATATAACAATTACTAGATTATAGTTTATTAATATTTAAAAATTCTAAAAATAAAGAATGTATGCTTCTGTATAGGTTAAATTAAGTTGATAACTATGTTTTATACTTTCAGAGAAGACTAAATGGATTAGCCCTCTTGCCCATTCATGGTTCAGTATCTATTACACCAGGGGGGGGGGGGGGAGGGGGGTGATAGGCAACCTGAAACTGGATAGGTCATTCTAGGGAAGCTGCTCATTATATCCTCGTACTTTTATTACACTTTTTATTTTTTAAACCAGTGTTTATTCATTCAGCTGTAGAACAACGTACTTGGTATGGACTTCGTCAATATTTAGCACAATGCTTCTTATATTTAGTTCTACAAAACTTTTCAGAAACACTAATCCTCAAGCTGACTAATCATTGCGCCTGTTTTCAGATGCGTGCCATATTTTCTACGACGCTTTCTTCCTAGATCAATTATGCAGAGAAACAAAGCTTTTGAAGTGAACTGTAGCATAACATGTAGTTCATAGACGCTAAATGCGCGCGATTTATGTCAACATCAATACGCATCGGTATTTTTCTACTGCAGTGCTATCATCTCCACTCATTTTCATATGTGACTGTTCAATTGGGTCACGGCCCCGAGTCGTTTTGAACACCGGCCGAACGGTTGTGGCGCGTCCTGCCACACGCTATCCGCTACTACTGAGGGGGTCTCTGGGGCCCGTTCCGGCGGCGCGGCTTTCCGAACGGTTCTCCCCTGCCGAGCAAACAGCAAGAAAACATTGTCTGTCATCACACTGGCGGCCCGTGAGTTGAATATGCCATTTTTTTATTTCTCTATTTTGGCTTTGGTTTACAAGGACCATACAGCCGCCAACGGTTATATAGTGGCGAAGAAACACAATCGTAAAAAAGAAGGATAGCACAAAAATACGATGTTAGCATACAAACACACTCTTAAGGTAAAATAAAAGCGCAATTAAAGAAACACCAGACAGCCAGCGGCAGTGATGACAATGTAAATGGAGCAGTATTACAAACAGCGCTGTACAGCAACATTATGACAAACATGTAAATGCTCTTTTAGTGAAAGACAAAACATGATAGGGCAAACACCGTACATCATACAATAAATGCAACAACAGCTGAAAAACAAAACTGCAAATAACATCGTATAACAACGTGAGAAGTGTTGAGTGTGCAATATGCTACGACCTGTCAACAAGGTGCACTTACCAAAAAGACTTGCCGCCGGCATATTACCTTGGCCAGTGTCGGCTCAGTCTGGTTTATATGAAATGGAGCTCAAGTGTATCGGCCAGTAGTGCACGAGAATGTACGCTAACAATATGTTCCAAAAAGCCGCGCTCCAAACTGCGATTTTTCAGTGAGTCATATCAGCGGTTCTACCGATCACAGAGATAAGAGATCATGTGCTTTTGGTAGCCCTTGGTTTAGCGACCATTTGTGTATCTATCAGAAGAACTACATACTCAAGCTATCCCACAGAACTGCGTCAAAATTTAAACATTACACACTTCCCCCAGCCCAGACAAATTGAGCAAATCGGCTGGTTTCTTTGCTTTAGACGTGGTCTAGAGTGGACCTTAGGCAGCTTATAAAAGCACCAATTTATCATAGGCGATTCCTCGGAAAACACCGAAAAAACTTGAATGTTGGATACAAAAAGTTCCAGTTGTGGGAATGGCCACTTCTATAATTTCCATTCATGGCAGATAGTCGAAATTTCTACCTCGTGCTGTTAAGGTAATATTTTCAGGGAACTTCGAAACGTTTTCGATATCATTATCCGTTGCTGAGCTCCAGAGGTTCAAATTTACCATACTTATGCAGAAAACCACAAAAGTCGGTTATAGCCGTTTTTGTACCGTGGGCCGGATTGATCTAAATAACTAACCAAGACAAATGGCTGGACTGTAATTCTTCAGGCATAATCTAGAAACACCATTTTCCCGTTTTCGAAAATCTGTATTCGTTATCAAGATGCGCCAGAAAAACCATAATTTTTGTTTACCAAAAGTACCAACTGCGGGAATGGCCACTTCTATAATTCATGTTCACGGTAAATCGTCGAAATTTTTACCCTACCTTGTTAGATGATGTTCTCGAGAAACGCTGAAACTTATTTCGACATCATTATCCGCTACTGAGATCCAGATGTTCAAAGTTACTATATTATGCACGTAATATCCGATCTGAGGCGTAAATATAGTTTTAACTGACGTAGCGAGCACACGGCAAGAGTTCTCGAATCATCGCAAGGGATCTGAGATGGCCAAACTACGTTTTTAGTTAGCATTTTTTCATTAAAAGCTTTATGACTTGCACAATGGCCACTTCACGCATAAGTTGAACCCCCTCCCCCCCCCCCCCCTAGAATATTTGAGCTGCCGAGATATGATGGAGACAGAAGCAGTAAGAAAGAAAAATAAAATGAGACAGTGTAAATGTGAGAGGAGACAGTGGGGATGGGATATACAGTAAGTCAATGGAAGAAAAAGGAGGCAATGGCAGCGAGAGGGAGAGGATGGGTATGAAGGCATAATTATAAAGAGAGAATGGGTGGAAGGATTTATACATTAAAAAAGTAGACTGTTCTGTGTTAATAGAGCAGAAAGTTTTGGTGAGGAAGCTCGAATGAGAATTGAGGCAGCTGGTTCACCACTTTCCTGCCAGAGTTCCTTAAAGAGGAACATATTCGCCTTTTGTACGATGATTGTATCTTTGGCTCAAAAGGAGTTTATTGAGCGTCGGGGACACTCGGTTACGGACGTCCTGCGGACTGTCTACAAGTAAGGTGACTGTGTTCTTTATTTGTACAGATGTTTTCTATTCATTACTGACATCATGAAAGTTACATGTTACCTTACATTGCCATTTGAATGGCAGTAATTGTTTTTTTCTGAGCCAATCTGTGATAATTGGTAGTCATCCTTATACCTAATATTTTGAGTATCAAGTATACTGAGTGGTCCTATTTTGAATTTATTGTGTTTCTTAAAAACTCTGGTGATTACTGTTTGAGTGGTTTTCTTTTTTCATTTTTTTTTGTGAAGGACCTAACTGGATTTGAAATAATAACGCACATTATGTAATTGTTTTAAAAAGGCAACTGTAAATGGCGTCACACATCTGACATTTTCAGTGTATTTTAACTGTGGCATTTGCAGCTAGCCACTGGGAGAATTCAGTTTGACAGATTTCTGATCAGAATTTTCTTTTAAGGACCGCATTTTGACGTCACTATAAACTTTGTATTGTATTGTATGGTTGAGGGGAATCTCTTGATTTTAATTCGTCAATTAAGATTTTATGTGACTAACAAAAATGCTTCTGAATGTCGTTGCACGTCTGTCAATTCAGCACCATCACTCACCACCATAGTAACAGAATTTTCAGTGGGCGCAACCTGTGTTCCAATTCTACACGTAGAAACTGTTTACGACAATTCAGCTGCTGATATTTTGCGATACTGATCTGTATGAACATTCTGTATTTGAACAGAACTGAAACCCACCCCCCTTGCCCCCAAAAGAAAATATTGTCCACACTCCTGACACAAACAATTTACAGATAAATACATGACCACACACTCAGTCACACTAATGAACAGTGCGAGTGTGGGAGGGTTCAAATGGTTCAAATAGCTCTAAGCACTATGGGACATCTGAAGTCACCAGTCCCCTAGACGTCAAACTACTTAAACCTAATTAACCTAAGGACATCACACACATCCATGCCCGAGGCAGAATTCGAACCTGCGACCGTAGCAGCAGCACGGAGCCGGACTGAAGCGCCTAGAACCACTCGGTCACAGCGGCCGGCGTTTGGGAGGGTGCCGATCCCAACCCCACAGATGAAACATTTGCCGCCATGACGGGACAGTCCTGCATTCAGGTGCAGTGCAGTATGTACCTCATGACCTCTCGATTGAAAAACTACTTGGTGCACTATATGTGGAGCTGCGCCAACGTCCTCAAGTAGGCAACGCTTGTAATTCTCGATCGTGAGAGCCTGCAGCGCCGCACAATGCACACCCTTGGCCTGCCTCTGGGTGACACCTACGTCTATATGTTAGTAGATGATATGGAGTGCAGTGTGTGTCGCCGAAGACGTCATTGGTGAGTCATGGGATTTTCCCATCTCCCAGCCCTCGCCTTCAGACAAACGCAATTTGCCTATTATTAAACGGTGGAAAATTCAAATTTTGGCGGGAAATTCAGAAAACTTCCCAACTACGATAGTCTGTTTCCTGTGGGGAAGGATGGTGGTTGACCTAAGTCTAAATTGGCGGAAAATTCAAAATGGTACATTCTCATGCTGACTGACTTGGAATACTGGCCATGGATCTATGACATCGCAATCCAAGACTTGGAATAGGAGTCCCAGCTTAGCTATGATATCAGAATGCAAGATGGCTGACTCGGAGCTGACTAGAGAGCGATTGGGGCATTCGGGCACAAAGATGGAATACTGGCCCTGGTTCTGTGACGTAGCAATCATGCTCAGATCTGCTGTGCTGCTTATAGCAATTTGTAATTCCGGTGTACTGGTCCAGACTTGAGATACTGAGATGGCTTCTATGACATCAGAATCCAAGTTCCAAAATAATGGCACTACAATGTCTGAAATAAAGGATGTTTGTGCAATTCTAGCCCTGTGACATGTCTTCCTAGCTACTATCCACTCAGAGGCCAGTGTATCCCGCTTCTCCTAACTCTAAGTTTCGGTCTTTCCGTACTGGGAGGGATTTAAACGAATATCTTACCAGGGTGCAGAGGTGATGAGAGAGGAATGTTGGGATTGAGAAGCTCTAGAGAGCTGCTCCAGCCAAGATTACACAATAGCGAATGAGAGAAGAATGTTGGGACAGCTACCGAGAAGCACGAATAATCTATAACCCACATATGCATGCAAGAAACACACCTGTATTTATTTAAAAGTTTAACTGTAACTGACAAAATACGGCAGATGCATATGACGGGCACTATGATATTTTTTCTGAGAGTAATGGTCTGCAACATACTTGTACATCACATTTCAAGACAAAATATTGAACTGGCACCTCCAAAAGAGTACAGTGCCATCTGGTGGTAGATGACTGTAGCTCTCACCAGTGGCAAAACAGCAGGTTGCTAGCTCCATCTGAAGGATGGAATATGAACACAATATCTCGAGAGAGCTGTCAGGAACCTTACAGGGATCATGCAATGAAAGCGGCAGTGCAGCATCAGGACCAACCGACTAATTGTCTCTGCCTAGTTTTCACTTGTTGCTACTCTTGTTGTGCAAAGACTAGTTAGGACCTCCTCTGTGCTTTGCGTCCATGTTTGTTTATCTACGTAGTTTTGCGTGTGTCGTCGAGACTTCCTTCTGTGTGTGTATGTCATCTCTTTGCATGTCAGTCGTTTTCTTGTCGCCGTCGCCGTCGCCATCGTGTTCAGCTGTATTCCCATCGTCACTGCCGCCACCCCCGCCGCTGCCGCAGTCGCCTCCCTGCCTCCTTCGTTGCTGTCGCTGTTTCCATCATCGCCACCGCCACCGCCGCAGTCTACTCGCCACCGCCACCTCGGCCTTCACCGCCGCCGCTGCCGCCCCCGCCGGTATCCTCATTAGCTGTCATCACACCGATAGTCGCTGCCGTCATCCCCCTCCATCCCAGCTATGCTCCTTTGCCAGTAATTATCACTGACGTTCGGTCGCCTGCTTCCTTTGACCCACAATGGACACACCAGTCACCTCTGTCATTTACATCACCCCTCTTCTGCTCATGCCATCACTACACAGTGCTTCTTCCAGCCCACTACTACATGTCCACCTTCCTCCCCACAGTTTCTTCCCCATCCACCCCCTACCTCCCCTCCCTGCAACACCTTCACCGCCCTCCACTTTCTCATTTACCTGTCCTCCATTTCGAAACTTTCTCACATTCACCACTGCCCCTGCAGTACCTGCAAGAGTTACATCTCACTGTGCCACTGTTGCCACACCAGACACCACAGGACCATCTGCCAATAGCTGCGCTGCATCCAGACCTTTGGAGGATCTGTCCAGGGCCATATACCATCCTCACCAATTCCTCAAAACCAACTCCATCCCATATCACCAAAAAAACCCAAAAAAACTCACACCCAGTACTAACACCAAAGAACCTCAAACCAACACAGACCCAATGAACACATGAATACTACTTCCTCTCCCAAACCTCCATCTATTTCCACTTTTCTTCTATTCTGCCATGACCTTCAATTTCTAAATGCCAAATCCCTCACTCTCGAAATAAAAAAATATGTCCCCCTCATTCCTACCACCCAAATCATCCCCCCTCAAAGATTCGGCCCTTGTAAAATCAGAGTATCTGAACTTCCACATAGATCTTATTCTCCTTCCGCTCCTCTTGCCGCCCTCGCTTCCTTCGCCACTACCGCCCATGCAAACAGCCCCAAGCTCCCTGCTGCCCCCCCCCCCCCCCAGAGTGTATTCCCACCATCGATTGTCTCCTCACAGAAGGAGCCCTCATCTACGATCACTATCACAAAGTTGAACCTTCCAAATCCCCCCTCCAATCCTACACAATCCTACAGATGCCAAAAATGCCTCCTATATAATGACCATCTTACTGCTGATTATAAGAATCCTCCACCTGCCCCCACTGTAAGCAACCACCCTTCCTTAAGAAATGTTCCAACCTAGGTACTCCCCTGCAACACCTGCAGTGATGCTCACTCTAATTACTCTGTCAAACCTGAATTAACTGTGCCTGTTCATCCTATTGGCAATCTCAGACATCCCAATAACGCCCTCCACCCATCTCCCACTGCTGAGGACATCATCAATTTCCTCACCATCATCTCCCAAAATATTCACCTTTTCCAGTCACCCCACACTCTTCAGCATATCTCTCTTGCTGTTTATCAGTATTCCACCTGAACACCCAAGCCACATACCCTCGAAACAAGGTCAACTTCATTTTCACCTGTCTCGACACCCTCATACAAACCTCTCCACCCTTAACCCTGACAACCCTTTTCCTAGCCTCTCATCATGGTACGACAGCGCTATAGCATCCTATATAGCAACACACGCTCCCTACCCACCAACAAGCCTCTTTTCATGCCTATCTTGTCCCACCACAACATCGATACCTTCATCCTCAACGACACCACACCATCTATGCCTCTCTCTGTAGCCCCCACCACACCTATAACACTATACACTGGCCAGGGGTGGAGTAGTAATTGACCATCATGAGAACAACCCCTTTCAGCCACAACCCTTACTCCATAACCTGCGCTACCATCTACATCTGATCCAACAATACCATCCTCACAACGACCATATCTTTTCCACCTATATTTTTGCTGCTGAGCTCAACATCCATAGTAGATCCCCAGCAGTGGTGTCAGTTTACTGAATCCCTCCAAGGTGGCATTGTCCCCATCCCACTGCCCATCCATCCTGAAAACAACACCACTCCCAACATTGTCCTAGCATCTCCCAACTTCCTTGGTCACCGGACTGCAAAAGTCCTCGGTCCAGCTGGGAGTGATACCATACCTGTCCTCCTCACCTTCTCATCATATCCAACACACTACCCAGTCCCCATGTGCCTGGTCCCAATCTCTTACCAAAAATTGTCCGCAACTACTCCTCTGCCAACTGGAAATCCTACCAGGAATCCATTGACATCCAGATTGGAAGCCATCCCCTAACCTGCCAGCGACCTAATGATATCCCCCATGCCATAGCCTGCCTGCAACAGACCTTGTCAGATGCTATCATCACATATATCCCAACTAAAGCCATATATCCTCATCACCTAACCACAAGCCCCTCCATGAATACCATCACTTATATCGCTCCTTCCTCTGGACTCATGACTGGGATACACTCACACACTGCCAGCGAATACAGTGACACACTGGAAATTTATTCAATGCCAAAAAACGGTAGTACTGGCGCCAGCCATGCACCATACTCAATGCTACACTCCATTTAATTCTTCCAAGTACTGGAAAGTGTTCCACTGACTTTCTGGCACCCATCCCATCCCACGCTACCAGATGCTTCACAACAACCTTCTCTTTCCTGTCGACCTGGGCAAAGCCAATCACTTTGCGTCCTATCTCTTCAACATCTTCCCCATCCCTGACGACCTTCAGTTTGACTACTCCAAATTCCCTACTGTCCATGAATGCACAGATACCACAGTCCCACCACTGACTCCCAGCTTCTGGTACTTGAACAATATACCAGAAACAGAATTAAGCACCCCAATCACAGCACAGGAGATAAAAGAAGTACTTCACAGAAACCTCAATACATCCCCTGGTCACGCCCATATTACTTATCTACAGCTCAAAGAATGCTCTTTCTCCTTTCTCATCACCTTTGCAACCCTGTATAGCAGTATCCTCTACACAAGCTACTATCCCGACATGTGGAAAACCTTCAAAACCCTACTTTTCCTCAAACCAAACAAACTTCCCCCTCCCCCACGGATACTCCTTGCGCCACCCCATCTGCCTTACCTCAGTGCTTAGCAAGGTTTTTGAATCCATCCTCTTCCAACACATCTATCGCCATCTGCACCAACACCATCTGTTTCTCTTACCCATTGTGGCTTTCATCCCTCCTTCTCTGCTGATAATTAACTCCTGAACCTCATCCATATCCTATCCCAACAGCTCAACAATCGTAAATCCACCTTCTTTGCCTCCCTTGACCTAAATAAAGCATATGACCATGTTTGGCATTCCGGTCTCCTTTTTAAACTCCAGACTTTTGCACATCCTGTCAACTATGTCCACTTACTGCAGCGTTCCTCACCAATCGTCCATCCTATGTCGTTGTTAACAACACAATTTCCCATACCTTCCATCCTACTGCAAGGGCTACTATTGCAGTGGATGACCGCTACCTACAGATTATGGCTCGGAGGAACCCTGACAGCAACGCCACCATGTTGAATAATGATTTTCGTGCAGCCACAGGACGTCGTGTTACGACTCAAACTGTGTGCAATAGTCTACATGATGCACAAGTTCACGCCCAACATCCATGGCGAGGTCCATCTTTGCAACCATGACACCATGCAGCACGGTACAGATGGGACCAACAACATGCTGAATGGACCGCTCAGGATTGGCATCACGTTTTCTTCACTGGCAGGTGTCACATATGCTTTCAACCAGACAATCGTTGGAGACGTGTTTGGAGGCAACACAGTCAGGCTGAACGCCTTAGACACACTGTCCAGCGAGTACAGCATGATGGAAGTTCCCTTCTGTTTTGGGATGGCATTATGTGGGGTCGATGTACGCCACTGGTGTTCATGGAGCGCCGTAACAGCTGTACGATATGTGACTGCCATCCTCCAACCGATTTTGCAACCATATTGGCAGTATATTAGCCAGACATTCGTCTTCATGGACGACAATTCGCGCCTCCATTGTGCACATCTTGTGAATCCTTCAGGACAACGACATCGCTCAACTAGATTAGATTAGATTAGTACTTGTTCAATAGATCATGAATATGACACATTGTAACGATGTGGGACGTGTCAGGTTAATAAAAGGTGTCTATACAAGATAGTACATTACACAGAATATTACATGACACTTTTTTTGGGGGGGGGGGGGGGGAATTACCCGCTTACTATATCCAAAAATTTATCTAATGAGTAGAAGGAGTTGCCATTCAGAAATTCTTTTAATTTCCTTTTAAATGCTATATAGCTTTCTGTCAGACTTTTGATGCTATTAAGTAAGTGACCAAAGACTTTTGTGGCAGCATGATTTACCCCCTTCTGAGCCAAAATTAGATTTAAATTTGAGTAGTAAAGATCATCCTTTCTCCTAGTGTTGTAGCCATGTACAATGCTATTACTTTTGTATTCGTTCGGATTGTTAATAACAAATTTTAAGTGAATATATGTATTGTGAGGCTACAGTGAAGATCCATAGTTCTTTAAATAAGTGTCTGCAGGATGATCTTGGATGAGCTCCAGCAATTATTCTAATTACACGCTTTTGTGCAATGAACACTCTTTTACCCAATGATGAGTTACCCCAGAATATGATGCTATACAAAACCAGAGAATGAAAGTAGGTGTGGTAAGCTAATTTAGTGAGATGTATATCGCCAAATTTTGCAATGATCCTAATAGCGTAAGTAGCTGAACTCGAACGTTTCAGCAGATATTCAGTGTGTTTTTTCCAGTTCAAACCCTCATCAATGCATGTACCTACAAATTTTGAATATTCTACCTTAGATACCGATTTGTGATCGAGGTCTATATTTATTAATGGTGTCATTCCATTTACTGTGTGGAACTGTATATACTGTGTTATGTCAAAGTTTAATGAGAGCCCATTTGCAGAGAACCACTTAATGATTTTCTGAAAAACATCGTTTACAATTTCACCAGTTAATTCTTGTCTGTTGGGTGTGATACCTATACTTGTATCATCGGCAAAAAGTACCAGCTTTGCATCTTCGTGAATATAGAATGGAAAACCATTAATATACAAGGTGATTCAAAAAGAATACCACAACTTTAGGAATTTAAAACTCTGCAACGACAAAAGGCAGAGCTAAGCACTATCTGTCGGTGAATTAAGGGAGCTATAAAGTTTCATTTAGTTGTACATTCGTTCGCTTGAGGCGCTGTTGACTAGGCGTCAGCGTCAGTTGATGCTAAGATGGCGACCGCTCAACAGAAAGCTTTTTGTGTTATTGAGTACGGCAGAAGTGAATCGACGACAGTTGTTCAGCGTGCATTTCGAACGAAGTATGGTGTTAAACCTCCTGATAGGTGGTGTATTAAACGTTGGTATAAACAGTTTACAGAGAATTGGTGTTTGTGCAAAGGGAAAAGTTCTGGACGGTCGAGAACGAGTGATGAAAATGTAGCACGCATCCAGCAAGCATTTGTTCGCAGCCCAGGAAAATCGACTCGCAGAGCTAGCAGAGAGCTGCAAATTCCACAATCAACTGTATGGAGAGTCCTACGAAAAAAGTTAGTTATGAAACCTGAACGTCAACTACCCAAGGCGATGGATCGGCCGCCAGGCAGCCCGTGACAGAGCACTTCATCACTGGCCTCCAAGAAGCCCTGATCTTACCCCCTGCGATTTTTTCTTATGGGGGTATGTTAAGGATATGGTGTTTCGGCCACCTCTCCCAGCCACCATTGATGATTTGAAACGAGAAATAACAGCAGCTATCCAAACTGTTACGCCTGATATGCTACAGAGAGTGTGGAACGAGTTGGAGTATCGGGTTGATATTGCTCAAGTGTCTGGAGGGGGCCATATTGAACATCTCTGAACTTGTTTTTGAGTGAAAAAAAACCTTTTTAAATACTCTTTGTAATGATGTATAACAGAAGGTTATATTATGTTTCTTTCATTAAATACACATTTTTAAAGTTGTGGTATTCTTTTTGAATCACCCTGTATATTAAGAACAGCAGAGGACCCAAGACCGAACCTTGTGGCACCAAATTCTTGATTGTTCCCCAGTTTGAGAAATCATCAGTTTTTTTGGACATTATGTAAACTGCTTATTTCAACTTTCTGCACTCTTTCAGTTAGGTATGATTTAAACCATTTGAGCGCTGTCCCATTCATACCACAGTACTTGAGCTTATCTAGAAGTATTCCATGATATACACAATCAAAAGATCTGAGAGATCGAAAAAAATCCCAACAGGTGACTTCCGGTTACTCAGAGCATTTAATACTTCATTAGTGAAAGTATATATAGCATTTTCGGTTGAAAAACCTTTCTGGAAACCAAACTGACATTTTGATAAAACTTTATATTTACAAAGGTGTGAAGCTACTGTACAAAACATTACTTTTTCAAGAATTTTGATAAAGCAGTCAGAAGAGAGATTGAGCAGTAGTTGTTGACATCAGCTGGCCAGTGTGGCCGTGCCTTTCTAGGCGCTTCAGTCTGGAACCGCGTGACCGCTACAGTTGCAGGTTCGAATCCTGACTTGGGCATGGATGTGTGTGATGTCCCTAGGTTAGTTAGGTTTAAGTAGTTCTAAGTTCTAGGGGACTGATGGCCACAGATGTTAAGTCCCATAGTGCACAGAGCCATTTGAACCATTTTTTTTTGTTGACATCAGACGTACCCCCTTTTTTATGCAGTGGTTTAACAATGGCATACGTCAGTCTATCTGAGAAAACACCATGCTTCAGAGAGCTCTATATCTGTGGCTAAGAATCCCACTTATCTCTTGGGAACAAGCTTGTATTATCCTGCTGGAAATGCCATCAATTTCATGTGAGCTTTTATTCTTGAGAGAGTTTATTATCTTCCCAATTTCAGAAGGAGAGGTTCTAACATTCTGCGTGGTGTCTGTTTGTTCTAAGTCGTGTCTCCCTACCACTTTCGCACAACGACGCTCTGAGCGTGTTATTTAGGGAATTGACTAGTTTGAACCTGGGACCTGTTGCTGGTAAGGAGACGCCAGACCACTTTCGCACAACGACGCTCTGAGCGTGTTATTTAGGGAATTGACTAGTTTGAACCTGGGATCTGTTGCTGGTAAGGAGACGCCAGACTACACATGACATGTAGAGTTCAGAAGAGTTCAGTGAGACTAGCGATGATATAATCAAATACTTAATTATTTCAGCGTCAGCTCCACTGCACTCCCTGTAAAAGAATCTTAATACTAACTAAATTTAGTGGAAGGGGTTCAAGGCTTTCCTAATTTTAGTTAGCTGGTAAAATAACGTCGAAATAGTAGTTACGTTTTCCATTGGAATTTTTATTCTACTCACAAAACATTGTTTATAAATTGCACTATTGATAAAAGGAAATATTTTAATACAGGATGATAAAAACCAACTGCGTTCAACAAAAATGTGGACGAATATTCCCTGAATGGGTTTCCAAGTTTTACAATGGATCGAAGGATGACCTATGCCATATCACATCTATAATCTAGATTTAAGTTAAGCTTCATAAAAGAGAAAACTATCAAAATGGTCTACAGTGACCCTCAATTATCCTTAATTACTTATTTAACTTGTCGTAAATTACAGTGGCTGATGTGGCTTCTCAATAATTGTATAACAGAAAAATCATTGCGTTTCAGATTTTAACTTCTAGTAGCAAATGTGAATACCACGAAGTTTAATTGACGATCAACACTAGTATTACGTAAAAAGGGGATGTAACAGATGAGACTTCTGCAGTTCTGAGTGAAGGCTTATGCGCTCTCATGCTGCATCACGTGTGTTCATTACCTTGTCGGTGGTTAGTCAGCGTCAGGGGGCGGCGGGCGGCGCAGCTCCACACACCTTGCCCTCTCGGAAGCAACTCCTCCTAACTTCTCCTTACTACAATTTACCGAAGTTGGTTTAAAAAAAAGGTATCTCGCTGTGTTTTCAACTGACCAATCAGGGTTTCAATGTTAACCTTAAGCTCTGCCTACAAAAATTCTGTCTATCCAATGAGAAACGTTATACTTTTTGTGGTGGGGCAATGTTTTTAACGTTTGCAACGTAACAGAGACGTGTATAGTCTCACGCTAAAACTTTCAGCTGGTGTGGTCCTTTTAGTGTTATCGTAAGATCTATGCTGTTCTTCTGGAGGGCTCTATCTTTTAACATGGGCTGGGGGTGGTCCTGGCGGTCGGCCGGCGACGTGGATGTCCGTCACTTATCGTAGGGCCTCCTAGCCTACACAAATCTGCTCTCGGTTTCTGTTCTCGTTCCTTCCCTCGGAACTGCGTCTGTTTCACGGTGGGAAGGTATGACATGCATTTAGGCGTTCTTGTGTTAGTCTGTGGTATTCCATTTGCTCACTCATTGATCGTATTACTTTGGTTAATTTAATGTCAGGATTTATTCAGAGCTATGTGACATACTGCCGGATTTGCTATCATGTCAGGGTTTTCATGGAAGGTGTTGGATTTGCCTGACACCTTACAAGGTGGGTGGAATTTCAATTGTATCAAATTGCGTGGGTAAGGCCTCTTCCTTTAACTGCTTTGCTGCTTCTAATGAACATTTAGATCCTATTTTCTCTACAACATTTAAAAAATGATTATTCAAATTGTTTTCGACTTCTGGCTTGTTGTTTGTCAAGTTTCCATTCGCTTTTATGTTAATCCCGACATCCTGTACTCTTGGTTGCATTGTAATAATATTCCAAATTGTTTTGATTTTTTTATCAGAGGTATTAATCTCAGACATGATATAGAGTGGCTAGCACGTTCTCCAGACATGAACCCTATCCTACATGCCTGGGATAGATTGAAAAGGGCTGTTGGTAAGGCGGGGACCAGGTTGAGATTCATTGGGAGAGTCCTTAGAAAATGTAGTCCGTCAACAAAGGAGGCGGCTTACAAAACACTCGTTCGACCTATACCTGAGTATTGCTCATCAGTGTGGGATCCGTACCAGATCGGGTTGACAGAGGAGGTAGAGAAGATCCAAAGAAGAGCGGCGCGTTTCGTCACAGGGTTATTTGGTAACCGTGATAGCGTTACGGAGATGTTTAGCAAACTCAAGAGGCAGACTCTGCAAGAGAGGCGCTCTGCATCGCGGTGTAGCTTGCTCGCCAGGTTTCGAGAGGGTGCGTTTCTGGATGAGGTATCGAATATATTGCTTCCCCCTACTTATACCTCCCGAGGAGATCACGAACGTAAAATTAGAGAGATTCGAGCGCACACGGAGGCTTTCAGACAGTCATTCTTCCCGCGAACCATACGCGACTAGAGCAGAAAAGGGAGGTAATGACAGTGGCACGTAAAGTGCCCTCCGCCACACACCGTTAGGTGGCTTGCGGAGTATAAATGTAGATGTAGATGTTTATGGACGACGTGACCCACCAACCACTCTGAGGGATCTACGCCAAATCGCCGTTGAAGAGTGGGACAATCTGGACCAATAGTGCCTTGATGACCTTGTGGATACTATGCCACGACGAATACAGGCATGCATCAATGCAAGAGGACATGCCACTGGGTATTAGAGGTACCAGTGTGTATAGCAATCTGGGCCACCACCTCTGAAGGTCTCGCTGCATGGCGGTACAAGATGCAACGTGTGGTTTTCATGAGCAATAAAAAGGGCGGAAATGATGTTTATGTTGATCTCTGTTCCAGTTTTCTGTACTGGTTGCGGAATTCTTGGAACCGAGGTGATGTGTGTATTATTTATTTTCCTCCCCTTCACGTCACATTTTAAAATAATTTTAAATTCATAGTACACATTCTCTTTGTATTTTTGTTCTAGCATCGAAGTTAGTGGGAAGTTCTAATGGCTGAAGAACAGGTTATTTGTACCGCCCCGGTCACCCGCCCACGTTGAGCGGGGGAGAGATGCAATAACAACAGAAGAAAGGAAGAGGCAGGCAGCGCTCTGTGAATACCTTATGAATCATGGACTTCAGCGTGCCGGCGACAGAGGCCAGCAAACAGCAGTGCTGAGTGGCCGACGTCACTCCCGTCCCCAAGTCTATCACGTACTGGTAGCTGACCGCAGTCTATCGAATATTACGTGTCGGTATATATTACAGCGTCGATTCTGTGCTACACAAGAAGAGACTGTTATTGACAGCACTGACAAAAACGTAGAATCCGTCCTTTAATGTGTATTATATTACAGTAAGAGCTGTACTTTACGAAATCGAAGAGCTTTGCCACTGCAACTGCGAAAGGTTTTCATTATCATAATTGTCTGACAGGAGGTGGGACCAGATGTTTCCACTGGACGCCGAAATACCGAAAGTCTGAAAACAAATGAGATTTACTGTCAGTTACTGAAAAATGAGAGCGGTTGTATAATATAACAAATTTACCATGTAAAAAGAGGAATCTCCACATCGTAATACTTAACAGACGTCTCCATAGTATTTCTAAATAGTGTCAGGGGACATACATACATACATACATACATACGTACGTACATTCGTCATAGAATTTTAAGGGCAACTTGAACGGAGGCAAAATAAGAGCCAAATGTCACAAATCTACTAAAAGTGTATAGAAGTGCCATATCTAGAATTGCAACAACATACACAGTCCCTGGGGCTCGTAATTTAGGAAGAATACCTTCAAATCTGAAACGAACACAGCAGATGCAGCCTCAGATATATTGGAGCAGGTTGCAGAACTGGCTCCAGACAAAGTCTATGAAACATTTGATTCTGGAGCAGAATTTTAAAGAGGGTGAAAATATTATCTAGGACACCAAATACAAAATTGATTGTACGAGTATCTCACGCAACTCGTTTATAGGTTTCCAGACGTATATAACGTCAACTGTAAGGTAATTTACATCCGATTACGATTTGAAAATTATGGTGCATTCACATGAATCCTATAAAATGATTGTCAACGGTGTATGTGACGAAGTAGCGACATCTTAAGGCGCGTACAAACTGGGCCAAAGAAGGCCAACGAACGACGGCCAACCACTTCATTGGCCGAGATTTACTCAGTGTGTTCGGGCGTTAAATCGGAGCCAACGAAGCGGTTGGCCTTGGTTGCTGTTCGGCCTGCTAGTGGTAACACCAAAGCTTTGGCGGTTGATTGGCGTTGGGACGCCTCTCCCAGTGTAGACACCAGGTCGAATGTTCGTTGGTTCAGTAGCGATTTGTTGTGTCTCTAGAACGGGTGCGTATTTACGTTTTTCGGGATAGCCACAAGTCGCACTTATATGTTTTGTTGACTGGTTTCGCTCCTTAATTTAACAAGAGCATCATCAGAAACTCTGGAATTCACAGTTTAAAGTACAATAGTTGGATGTTAAATTAAAGAGAGAAACCAGTCAATAAAACACACTGGCTGTCCTGAAAAACTAAATTTCAATAGTCGCTGTTTCCACTGCAGGCAATGCGTGCTCCCGCTAAGGGCGTGTATTTACTGTGTTTAAAAATACTGGAATACAGAGTGGAATATGGAGAGAGCATGCACAATGTGAAAAACTAAATGGTGGCTTTCACCGTGACTAAGAGAAACAAACAAAACTGGGAGCGACAATTAACTTTCTGCAGGAAATTTGAGTTCACACACATTTCAATAACAATTCGAAATATGTAGCTTTCATGAGGGAAAAATTATGAGATAGCCCATATCCAATTCAGCTTTAAGGCAGAAATTACTTTATCCCGCCACACTGCTCCCTATTTTAAAAAGAGCTGCCGTCCACCAGCATCGTTTCTTCTTCTCCTTCGTCGTCGTTTACAGGCAATCGGCTTCTTGGAGTAAAATAACTGCTGCAAATTGACGACCGCTAAGTCCTCTTCTTCTCTCATAATATCGGCCGGCGAAATTGTAATTAAACGCTACATTGTAACAATAACAGAACGGGGGCAACGTCGGCAAGTTATCGGAGCCAGCTGCGATTCCATATGGCCGAATCCCTTTGTCCTAAGCCCTTCGTTTGGTGTGAATGAGAAACCGAACGCCAATGCTTTGGCTACCAACGTTTGGTCGAAATCCCGTATGTGTCGTTCGTTGTACTTCGCTGGCCTAGTGTGTACGCGCCTTTACGAGAGTAATACCCACTACAGATTCAAAAACGCGACAACTAGGAAACTGAGAGTCCCATGCACATTTTCACGAAGACTGGTCTACAGGCTACACAAAACTCCATCGCCCTCATATATAGTTGATACAGCTGTGGTGGGGAACTCCCTGCAATTCACAGAACACACATCGCTATACAGGACTGCAAATGACTCATCTCAGTATACGTAAATAACAGACATCTACACACACACGTTTTCAGGAGATATGTAAATCAAATTTGATGAATTGTAATGCTGATTGTACAGGAAAATTTGTTATAATATAGTTCGTACAGACGTGTGGGACGCTTTGGTTTAGTTAGTTTAGTACCATACTGGCGAATGTAGTAGATTCAGAAGATTCAAAAGCAGGCCCCACGGCGAGTTCTATAAGGTAGATTCATACTCTAGATTGCAATAGGTCCATATAGGGGCGAAATAACGGTTGCCTTGCTTTCAACTACCTAGTTTCATTAATTGACTTTTCCGTCGGTGCTTGGCAGATCATGATAATAATATTAAAAAGTATTTTTCCTCTTTAATATTACCTAGTTTCAAGTACTTTCCAATGTTATCCAATTACCACTTTCCATACACCTAGATCATCATAAATAGGAGAGATTTTTAGGATTTATGGCAGGGTAAAGAATACAAATACAAGCATTCTTGTACAAAACCTTCTACTTATGCATTTACATACAGAAAATATCTCTCTTTATTTTTGCTTGGCGTATTTTAAATAATATCCAAATTAATTTTTGACTTATAATTTAAATACACATCTGAATCGTGTATTTCTTTCTCCAAACAGTAATTTGACAAATATAGAGAAGATATATTCTCGAATTCTGCAAGCCGACGTACAATGCTGTATATCTTAGTACCCATAGTTTTCATCATTTAGTCCAGAATAGAGCTGTTATAAATACACTGGTTCCGACGAGAATCACTTGGATTCCGAAATTAATCATTAGAGTACGTGTCCCGAAAGAACGGCTACTGTTCACGTGATATTACGTCAATGTTATCCGAGAAAAGGAAACATGAAAATTTGAACATTCACATGATGAGCTACCGACTGTATTCCTTCCTTTCTGTGGCGCTACATACAGCAAAATAGACATAGAGTCCTGCGAAGGCTAGGTATAAGACCTGTTTTCCGACCTTCTAAGAAGACAAAGGAGATGCTACGCTATGTTAAAGACAGTCTCGGTCACGTAATCCGTGGGATTTATAACATTCATTGTTAGTGCGTTAGCAATTACACCGGTCAGTCCGTCCTCACTGTTTCCGACTGTTGTGCAGAACATCATCGGCATATGAAAAATCGAGAACAGTGGAAATCTGCATGCTTAGAACAGCCTCACAAACAGACACGCTCCTATATACCGGGATTCTGTAACTAAAGAGTCTGTAGGCAATAGAATGTGCGACCTGAACGTCAATCGTGACAGCGGACCTAACCTGCATGGAAGCGAGCTCTCGATGCAGAGATGAGGCAGAGATACACTAATCAGCCAGAACATTAAACGACCGCCGACCTGCTACCGGTATAAACCCGTCCAGGCGATAGCAGCATCACCTGGCGAGGAATGACTGCAATGACTGCTAGTCAGACACACTCACGGTGCACGTAGTATAAGTGAGCGGGGCTGTCCGTGAGTAGAATGGGGAAGGCGCGCGATATATCTGAGTTTCACCGAGGGCAGATTGTGATGGCCTAGACCCTAGAGGCTCGACACGGGTATTTCGGCAACTGCACTACTTGCCGGGTGTTCGAGGAGTGCTGTGGTGGGTATCTTCAACACGTGACGAAACCGAGATGAAATTACTTCCGGACATCGTGGGGTTGGGCAACCACCTCTCATTACAGACGTCGGACGTCGTAGGCTGGGCAGACCAGTAGGACAGGACAGGTGGCTGATTGTGGCGGAACTAACATCAGACTTTAATGGTGGGCACAGTACAAGTGTGTCTGAACACACAGTGCACAGAACACTCCTAACGATCGGCTTCCGCAGCCGGTGACCCATGCATGTACCAATACTAACACCGCGACATCAGCAATAGGGACTGAAATGGGCACGTGACCATCGGTACTGGACGTTGGCGCAGTGGCAAAGCGTTGCTTGGTCTGATGAATCCCGATACCTTCTTCATCATACCGGTGGGAGGGCGCGAATCTGACGTCTACCAGCGGAATAACTCCTTGGCGCATGTACTGCAGGACGGAGACAAGCTGGCGGCGGCTCCATTATCCTCAGGGGAACATTCACGTGGGCATCCAGGGGTCCAGTCGAGTTTGTGCAAGACGAGGAGTATCGAACACTGATTGCAGAGCATGGCGATCATGTTCCTGACGGTAGTGGCAGTTTTGAATAAGATAATAAGATAATTCGCCATGTCACGAGGCCAGTAGTGTGATGGAGTGGTTGGAGGAACACAGTGGCGAGTTCCAACTGATCTGCAGTCCCCCCCCCCCCCCCCCCCAGCTCGCCAGATCTGAACCCAATCGATCACATCTGGGATGTACCCCGGGCATGGATGAGTGTGATGTCCTTAGGTTAGTTAGGTTTAAGTAGTTCTAGGTTCTAGGGGACTGAAGACCTCAGATGTTAAGTCCCATAGTGCTCAGAGCCATTTGAACCATTTTGGGAATAAGGTGACGTGTGTGCAGATGTGGTCCAGTTCCCTCCAGCGACCTACCAGGAGCTCATTGCTTCCATGCCATGATACGTTGCCAAAAGTGACACATCGGTTATTGTGATAAGTGTATTCGTCGTAATGTTTACACTACTAAGGGAGCGCTGGCGCCACCAGCAAGGACGTTGATACCATCAGCGACAGCACTACGTAATTACCGACTAATCAGAGGCCGTCCATGGACTACATAAGGCCACTCCGGCAGCAGTTTTGACAATCAGTTGCTGCTGACGAAGGTGATGGAGGTAATCGCCGAAAGCTTGAAATTTTACCCTGAATTCACAAGGCAAGAAATACGAGAGTGCTTTCTGTTCATATTGCATATTAATGAGCTGGCGGACTATATCAACAATACTCTTAGACTTTTGCGGATGACGCTGTTATCTATAATGAAGTCCTATCTACAGTATGATCCATTATTATATCGCTTTTTTTTTTATTTTACTGCTGTTCTACCACAAACAATGTAAGATCAATCACTCTAGCATTTTATTATGTTCTTCTATGCCATTGTGAAATTGTTATGTACTTGTTTGTTGCAGCTCTAGCCACAAATTAAGTGAAGGTGGCGCAGAGACTACACATTTCTATCTGTGTTCGGATTACAGCTAGGGTGGAAATATGGCAACAGTGACGGAGATGGCGGAGGGGAAGGCACATGACTCTGGACGTGAAAACAATAAAGAGACTGCATCCGAGTTTGTTACGTACTGCTGTGGCCACTAAGCAAAGGGGTGCTGGGACCCCAAAGAGAATTATCATAGAAGAGGCTAAAGCCAGCTCTGCTGCAGCGTTTGTGCGTAGTCCCAAGAAGTGCCTGTGACAATATCAGAGGGAAACTGGTTTATCACTTGGTTCAGTTCAATGGATAATGAAGGAGATCGACTGGAGACCATGGAAACCACACATTGTCCAAGCATTGTCACCTCAAAATTGATGTTACGATGGAGTTTGGTGAATCCTCATTACAACAGGTGGAAGAAGAACCAGATATCCTGGGTAACATTTTATGGTCAGACAAAGCCGTGTTCCACGTGGGTGGGTTCATAAATCGCCATACATCTATTACTGGGCTCCTACAAACGACAGTTGTGGAGTTACGATTGATAATTGCATTCACGTCCTTTGTTAACTGTTTGATGTGGTATGAATATGCAGAAACTTTTAATTCGTCCCCTTGTTTTAACCTGGGACTTAATGCATGGTGGGACACCTCCCCATTTTGCATTGATTCCGCAAGAATGGCTTAACAGAGCTTTTGCAGGTCGCTTTATTGGACGCCACAGAAATGTTGAATGGCTAACGAGAAGTCCAGACCTGGCGCCATTGGATTTTTTCGTCTGAGGATATTTGAAAGAGAAAACGTATGCCAGAAAACAGCATGGTTTGGACACTTTAGAAGCAGGCAACAGAGAAGAATGTATGTGGGTACCAAACGATATGTTGCAATGGTCTATCAGGAACGTTGCATTCCGACCACAATGGTGTGTTACTAATGCTGCTGCCTACGTGAAAATATGTATTGGCAAAGACCATAGTACATAACAGAACTGAAAACAACCATGTCACATTGTTAATGAGTGAATAATAGTTAAATAAAAATAGGTACATAGTAGTGGAACACCATGTATGTACACAAACAGCTGCACAGAATTCCAGTCAGATCGTGATAACATTTCAAAGTGGTACACAGATAGGCAACTTGCTTTAAATATACAGAAATATAAAATATTACAGTTCACAAAATGCACGGAAGTAATATCCTATAACTAAAGTACTAGCGAGTCACAACTGTAATAAGTCATCACTTTCATGAATACCTGGGTGTAACAATTTTTTATGAAATGGACTGTTTACAAAGGCTCAGTCACAGGTAAAGCAAGTAGCAGACTTTTGTTCATTGACGGGATACGAGGAGACAAAGGAGACTGTTTATAATTTTTTTGCCTCCCATTTTAGAATATTGCCTAATTCTGTGGGACCAATCCAACTATGACCAACAGGAGATGCTGGATGCTGAGAGTGTGTCACAGAAATGATGAAAAACCGGATGTAGAGGACACTTGAAGACAAGGCACCAATCATAAAGTGAAACCATACTTTCAGAGTTCCAGTAACCATTACTGAGGGCTCTAGAAGTATACTTTAGCCTTTAAATATTGCTCCCACAAGGACTGCTAACATTAGATTAGACTAATTACAACACATACACAGAAACATTTAAGCAGTTATTTTCCCTCCTCTCCGAAAGCGATTGGCATGGAAAGAACTATAACATGTGATATCATGCTACATACCCTCTAGTGCATGCAGTGCACAGTAGTCTGCAAAGTATGTATGTAGATGTAGCTAATTTCCAGAAGAAACATTCCCCCTCCCTCCCTGCACAACTTAATCACAACTAATACAGCTTTTGTCTATGCACACTATGCGCCTAGCTGAGATTACATTCAGCTTACACTGTAGAGCGATTGTAGAAGACACTGAAGACCGAGTAACATGTCCAGTTTTAACGATAGTAGTGCTAGTCTACATCTTATCTATGTACCCAATTTCCTCAATTAGCACATCTTACCTTAAGGAAATTTGTTTCAATAAAATGGTATAGCATACTGCAGAGGCAGTATATACTCCATGTAAAATAACTTTTTCATACACATTTGTAATTAATCAGAGTTGTATATGCAGGTTAGAATGAGATCCTGCATAGGGTGCTATATTCCTTTGTATTGTCTAGAGTACTACACACCCTCATAATTTTTTTTACTCTGTGTATTTTCTGTCGAAATCCATATAATGTATACTGTCTTTGAATGAATAAACTAATACTACTCCATGTATGAGGGGCGTTTGAAAAATCCATGCAAAGTCTCAGAGATGGCAGCACTGGCATGTATTGAGGTCATGTTTAGTTAGTAGCATCTTTGGAAAGAACGCACACGAAGTTTCAGCCATATTGGTCTATTTCTTTGTGTTTGGCATTCGTGTGAATCAAGGAAGTCGAGTGATTGTCAAAAAATGGACGAAAAAGAATTTTGTGTGGTGAATAAACATTACTTTATGAAAGGCAAAACACCTCAGGAGACTACAGAGAAGCTTGATAAACATTACGGTGACTCTGCACCTTCGATTAGAACAGTTTATAAGTGGTCTCAAAATTTTCGGAGTAGCCATACAGGCGCAAGCGATGCTGAACCTTCTGGACGCCCTGTGGAGGTTACAACTCCAGAAATCATTGATAAAATCCATGATATGGTGATGGATGACTGAAGAGTTAAGCTGCGTGAGATTGCTAGTGCTGTGGCCATTTTGAATGAACTGGTACATAATATTTTGCATAAACATTTGGACATGAGAGAGCTATCCACAAGATGGGTTCTGCGATTGCTCACGCTTGACCAAAAACGGAATCGTGTGAAGTGTTGCAAAGATGGTTAGCAGCTGTTTAGGAAGAATCCGCAGGACTTGAAGCATCGTTTCGTCACTGTGGATGAAACATGGATACATTACTATACTCTTGAGACCAAACAACAATCTAAACAATGGGTTACCAAGGGAGAATCTGCACCAAAAAAGGCGAAGACCATTCCTTTGGCCAGAAAGGTTATGGCGACTTTTGGGACTTTTGGGATTCACTAAGGATAATCCTCATCGACTATCTGGAAAAGGGTAAAACGATTACAGTTGAATATTATTCATCATTACTGGAGCGTTTGAATACAGAGCTGCAAGAAAAACGCAGCGATTGGACCACAAAAAAGTCATTTTCCATCACGACAAAGCACCAGCACATATCTCAGCAGTTGTGGTCGCAAAATTAATGGAAATAAGATTCCAAGTCGTTTCAGATCCCCCCTATTCTCCAGACGTGGCTCCTTCAGACTACTATTTGTTCCCTAATTTGAAGAAATGGCTGTTGGGCTAAATATTTTATTCAGACAAGGAGGTGATTGCAGCAACTAATAGCTATTTTGCAGAATTAGACAATTCCTATTATTTGGAAGGGATTAACACATTAGAACAGCATTGGAGGAAGTGTATAAGTCTAAAAGGAGACTATGTCGAAAAGTAAAAATGGTTTACCCAAACACGTAAGTAGTTTTAATTTTAGCATGGACTTTTCAAATGCCCCTCGTAGGTGGCATTAATTGTCGAGAATCAAGCTTAGGAAGCCTTAATTAGAAGCTGAACTGCATACTACAAATGATGTAAGGTTGCTTTTTCATAGGCACAGGAAGACACAATATAATAATATTTAGACATACCTGCTATACAGAAAAAGGAAAAATTCACTCTGTGATAACCTGAAAGATTATATCACTCCAGGGGTACAGGAAAATATAAAATGAAATAACTGATAGTGATGGACTCACAGATGAAACAGTAAGAATGTTTTTAATAATAAATCAAAAGATATTTCTCGAATATGGCTCTTTCTCTCTCTCTCTCTCTCTCTCTCTCTCTCTCTGTCTCTCTCTCTCTCTCTCTCTCTCTCACACACACACACACACACACACACACACACACACACACACACACACACACACACACACACACACACACACACACACGCAGTAAATGAATTTGTTCATAAGAATTTATTACAGTTAATAAATAAATGTAAATTACTCTATGGTACAGTAGTGGACGACTCATACAATAGCAGGGACGAAACTAGAAAAAGACATTTTTATGTAATTTAACATTTGACAGAAGACAAAACATTAAGACATATTATCTGAAGGAAGTTTGATCTAAAATACGTTCTTCAAAGGCAAGCAGAGCAGAAAAAAAGAGTGGTAACATACCAAACGAGATTTGTTATAATTTATTAAACAATAAAGGAACTTGCAGGATGTGATTTAGTCATATTGCAACTGAGAATAGTATCTCACCTGAGCAACAATAATATCCTCAGAAAATCACAGTTTGGATTTCAGAAGAGTTGTTCTACTGAGAAAGCCACTTACATGTTCACTCACGAATTTTTACAAGCACTAAATAATAAAATAGTGCTGATTGGTATTTTCTGCGATCTTTCTAATGCATTTGTCTGCCTTGATCACAATATTCACTCAGATAAATTGACGTTTTGTAGAATTGATAGTACAGCCATCCCTTGGATAATGTCATATCTAACCGAAATAATGCAGAAAGTTGTCCTTAGTAATTCAGCCTGTGGAGTCTAGGGGATTATTCTACTGGGGAGAAATCACTTATATACCGAGCGAGGTGGCGCAGTAGTTAGACACTGGACTCGCATTCAGAAGGACGACGGTTCAATCCCAGGTCCGGCCATCCTGATTTAGGTTTTCCGTGATTTTCCTAAATCACTCCAGGCAAATGCCGGGATGGTTCCTCTGAAAGGGCACAGCCGACTTCCTTCCCCACCCTTCCCTAATCCGATGAGACCGATGACCACGTTGTCTGGTCTCCTTCCCCAAACCAACCAACCAACCAATTAAATCACTTATAGAGTTCTTCAAGGCTCAATCTTAGGTTCCCTATTGTTCCTCATATACGTGAATGATTTTTCATCTAACATACAAGAAGCACAACTGGTTATTTTTGAATATGACACTAGTCTTATAATCAATCCAAACATACATACAAACTCAGAAAAAGTTGTAGACAATGTTGTTAAAAGTATCATTGATTTTCTGCATATCATCTCATCCTGAATTTTAAAAAGACACAACATATTCAGTTCTGCACATCTAGGGATACTACACTAATGATAAGTGTAACGCATAACTAGAATAGAAACTTCAAAGGATGTGGGTTGCAGTAAGTACTGGGAGATGAAGAAGCTTGCACAGGATAGGGTGGCATGGAGAGCTGCATCAAACCAGTCTCAGGACTGAAGACCACAACAACAACTGGAAAAAGCACATTTTGGAGCTCCTGAAACAACTTAATTCAGCCACATTCGCACTTAGTATCATTGCATATCTAGGGGAGTGGCAAACTAGTATACTGAGATATTTTGCGTATTTTCATTCAATAATATCGTATGGAATTATGGTTTGGGTAACTCATCTTTATGAAAGAAAGTCTTCATTGCTCAAAATGGTGCTCCAAGAGTAATATATGGTGCACACCCACAATCATCTAGTGGAGCTATCTGACAGGAAGTGCTTGCCTGGCACAGAGCAAGGAATACCTCAGGTTGTTAAAAGAACATGGACTGAAGAAATACAGCACGAAATTCAGAACCAGTACATTTTTGAGGAAGAGGAAGGATGTGTCTATGATCCTGGGACGGCAAATTAATCATAAGCATTGAAACAATTTAGTTTTGTTACTCCAAATTTCCAAAGCAGTTTTCTTGGAACAAATTTTTCAGCTCGGGAAGTGCTCTAGAGGCTCGACACATACTAGCTTTTTTTTAATGAAAGGTAACTAAATTTAGGGAGTCTTAGAGATACCTTTTTTATTCGAATTTAAAATTTATTTTTAAGCCTTTGAACTTAGTAAAACATTCCAAGAAATTGACATGTTCTACAAACAGCTGCCATTTTTTCGAGGTATTTTTCAAAACCCCATCATGATAACTCCCCAGGTTCATTCTAATTAAAGAATTTTCTATTTTTATGGGTTTCAGAAATAGCCACAAGTCCATACAATGCTTCACTCAAATAGGATAGGGCACAAGGCTCATACTTTGACAAGGGGTGCAAATGCCATTTTTAATTTGTTAGAAAAAAATCGTATATGAATGGTTGTATAATAAAGTGGAGAAACCTCTATTTTCATAAAAATAAGCATTCTGTTTAAAAAAATATTAATTTCACCCATTTCACATGCCATTCGATGAGAACCTTCCCTTAACACTACCTGAGTTACCTTGATCCACAAAGCATTTGCATTCCGTTAGTCAAGCTCACAACAAGGACTTTAATATTACACAAAAGACCTTTGAAGGCCCCTTAGAACTGTAATGAGTAATAAGGTGTAGATATAACTGTGTTGCTTATACATTGTGGAAGTAAGTGAATTACCGAAATTCTGCAGATGAAAAAAGGGAAAAATGAAAAGAGGAGAAAGGTATTTTATGAGTGGAGTGAGGCGGTGCAGCAGGAGCCTTTCAACTACTTGCCTCATTTTGTTAATTATTACTCTTCTTCTTGTTGACATTGTTTTGTTTCATCACCAATATTATTTAATGATCTGATCGATGAAATTTATTAAGCGCAATGGATTGAGACATCAGTAGTCGTTCACCGGGCATTACATATATTATTGAGTCACTGTAACAAAACAACGCCGCAAGCTTCCAATAAAACTTAAATCTTGGACTATATTTCCTACATGCAAATTACTATTCAATATTCTTCCAACGCTCTTCAGTACATTAGTTGGCTTTCTGCGACAAGGAGTTCGGAACCGTCCGTATCTGAAGACACCACATAACGACTACCCTGCTGCCGCGTTCGAAGACTTGCAGCAGTAAAAACTCATTGTTGAGCCCAGAGATGACTGCCGCGCCTTGTCACCATCTCCCAGAGGTTGTATTTGCTGTCGTATAGTGACGTCACAAACTGCACTTGTAAAGTAACAGAACACTGATTTCAACGTAATTTCACGCTTATTGCTTTAAGTTAAGCTATAGTGAATCATCTTATCAGTGACTTACCTTTTTCAAGGAGCTGTGATCAGACGATGGTTAATAGATTGGTTTATCCACAGTCTCCGTGAAAGGAACAACAAGGGCAAAAAAGGAAGATCACACGTTAGTACTCGGCTGAAGTGAAGAAATCTCGGAATCTGACGTTGCTTACAAACGTGAAATGTTTGCTGCATGCAGAGTTAGGAGTCTTAACATGCGACGCGGAAATTCATAGATGAAACCCTGAATGACTGCGGTCTCTGTTGCGCTATCAAAGATGTTGTAATAGCAACTGTCAAAGCAAGTAAACAAATATTTGCGTTTGCGAAACAGTGTTGTTATAGAATGTTTCTGTATTGAGTTTTGTGTTTATTATTGCAGTGTTATAGCTTTCACAACATTCTTAGACGCTAACAAAATGAGTGCTGTTCGCCAGTCTTCATGTGAATGGTGAGGTTATGTGTATAACAGTTTTCCATCCGATAAGACTGATTCATTTTCCACATTGGCACAACAACACCACCGCTTTATAATATAAATAACAAAGTGCAATTAGTGCTACTGTTGTCAAAAACTTGTGTGTTCTGTTTTTTAAAGCGGCGGTGACATGTGTCATTCGTACTACAAGTACCGGTAAATATATAGCAAATTTTGTCCTCGCTCTCGCATCTAATGACATACAAAAAAGCTGACAACCAAAAAAGTAAATATCAACTGACCTTACAACTATTTATCGATGGTTAATGACGAAATCATTTACAATAGTTATATAAGTGTTCATGAGCAAGATGTAATCGGTGGGAAATAAAAAGCAATCAAAAATTTGTTTTTTATTATCTTTCTGTTGCTAATATTGCGCTGTGCGGTTGTCAGAGTATCTCAAGAATTTTACACGAATACAAGCAATGAAAATTTTAAGTTAGACAATAAGAAAAATGTTGATATGCTTAGTAACCTTTGTTTTGATTAGTTATCGGTCGTCAGCCATTAACAACAGTTGACTATTCTAGTAGTAATATAGCGATGAGGCGCCGTGGTAAGAACACCGGACTAGGCTATATAACGTTCTGGAGCTGTGATGATCAAATTCCCGTTTGATCAATATCGTATGGATTTTTCATGATTTCCTTGGTTCATTTGAAGCTTTCGCCCAAAGCCCTTGGCCAGTTTACAACCTCATCCTTGGCCAGTCTGTACATATGCTCTGTCTTAACGATCTGTTCATCAACTGGGCATTATACCAGATTTTATTAGCCTTTCTAGTTAATTTATATTCGAACAATTAATAAGTCATTTGTATCACAGTTATTTATTCAGTATCTTATAAATACAATTCCTTCTAATGCAAGGCAGTATAGTACAGTGATATACAATGACAATGATCAGCAGCTGAATACTTTGATATAATTTCAAAGCCTATCCATTGCTTTTAAATCCAAACATCATGCCCATTACCTGTACACTTTTACATTTTTAGGCAAATTTTCTTTTAATAATGACTGATATTCAAAACTGTTTTGAGAATGGCAAATTAGATGCTCTTAGTGCCACCAAAAATTGTGTGTATGTCAATGGGATGATGGATGGTGACAGGAAGAGCATCCAGCCACACACTACTACTACTACTACTACTACTACTAACAGCCAAATCCAGATTGACATCCCAATCCCATGGAAACACAGTAGCCTATAAGGCCAGGAAATAGAAGAAGATGAGAGCAGAATGTCTGCCATGCCCTTATCAATGGCACCATCTCAGCATTTACCTTAGCAACTTCAGGAAACCATAGAAAACCCAAGTCAAGATTGGTGAATGGAGTATGAATCCTGCTCTTCCTGAATGTGAGTCTGGTGCATTACCACTGGCTTAGCCACTTTATGTGCTATAAGATTTGAAAAGAAAACATGTACATAATCTGCAAGGATCTTACATCATGCACAAGAAATATAATTATGATATAATAAGAACATGAAACTTTTTTATATTATTATTCTGAAAAATATACACACATGATCACATTATATAACATTTCTGAAAAATATAAACAGATGAACACCTACGAACATTAAATGCATCACAACTATTCTTGCAGAGATGTATTGCTCTGCATCTGAAACAGAGAAAACGGGAAACGGACAAGAGAAACATTTTTGTGCAATGACAGGCACATCATACATGGTACACCTGGTAACACATTAAAACTTTGGCCTACTTAACAAGAAATTGGGATCTAGTATTTCTGTAAGCTAACATATTCATTTACACCGTAGAAACATTTTGAATGAGAAAAGTTTAGTAGGCCTATCTCATGAGCAAAGAATGGTAATTGTGTACATTTTGAATGGATCCACGTTGTGAGTATTTCCTGTTCTTGAGAACCTGTCCTTCATATTTTCGGTTTATTCAACATATTCAAATATTGTTTTTGATATAGAATAACAAACGATAGATGTATAAATTAATAACTTTGCGTCCTCAGAGACTGATGAAAAGAGACAACTGACAGTCTTGCAGATTATAAACAACCTTGTTTGTTGTTTTGAAATGTTGAGAGTGTGAAGGGAATATCCTCATAAAAGTAGGCTATTTGAAATATGAAATCAGGGTAGTCAAAAATACAAAACTCAAAAATAATCATTGCTTACTCCATCTCCTAGTGTTCACTTGAGGTAAAATACCTGAAATATCTTTAGCTAGACATGTTGATTTTTCCTTTATGAGTTGCTGGATTCAAATCCTAGTTGACCTTCTACAAGAAACCAAAACAGATTTAATGATTTTGACATCTCTGTAGCCAAATTAACATCATTAATCAGAGTAATGTTGGCTGATGGTATATTATGGATGGACTGGAAGGAAAAGATTTAAAATACTTTGGAACTGTAATTGCTAGCATATCACTGTGAATACACTGAGGAAAATGCCTGCAAATCTATGAAGGAGAATAAAAAGAAACTAGGAAAAAATAGTAGGCTAATGTAATGCTCCACATAGATACACGGTTTTTCACTTTCAAGCCTGTTGACCTGCTGTGTTGCCAAGAGCAAAGTTTTATCTTAGCTACAGATTAGTTAACATCAATAGATGGCACAGCAGAAGAGTGGCAAGTAGCTTGGAGTACAATTTTTCTCAAGGTCTAACTGTTCATTAATTTTATCTCCAGTGCTTATAGAATATTGTCAACATTTACTGTTTTCAGTTTGTCAGGAGAGTTACCAGAGAGTATTTGGTTGCAGAAAGGATACAAATGTAGAAAAACCTGTACATGTCACACACAGAGATGGAAGAATATTTGAGACTGCTTCCATCAACAGAATATCGTAATGCATTAAACAGCCTGCAGTTCCAGTGGTCGTCTTGGTGCTCATACTCAAGCTGACCTTGCAGACCTTGTGTTCCCTCTTCCTGTTTCAGTTGAGCACCCATTTTCTCATTTAATTTTTTGTCCTTCGATTGTGGTGCTACAGTATTCCAACTGAATCTGACAAATATATTGAGAATGTCCATATAGTGGAGGATGTGACCTTATTTTTGACATGAATGCAATCATTCCACTTCATTTTTGTGGGGAATAAAATATGGGCTACACTTCTACCACACTAATTAATGTGTTGTACTGTGACACAGGTTTTTAATATGTACTCTTGGAACTGCGTTAACAGCAGAAGGATTCCAGTTTTTACTGTTGTTGGTAGCTGTTGAAGCAGAGCAAGTTATATTTCATTTACAACAGTTATGAAGAGCAAAAGTACTGCTTTATTCTGCGGAAACAGGAACATGGCTGTGACTCTTCAAGCTTTCGTATTAGATGTGTTCAGTTTATGGCTTTTGGGCCTACTGCTAGACCGAAACTTGTAAATCCCACAATATTTCTTTAAAGCAGGTGTTCAAGATCATCATGTGGTGGCTGTTGGTTACCGCTGCTGGAATTTCAGATATGTTGGCAGACCTAAGAGCCATGTGTTGGAGCTACATAAATGTATGTAGTCAATGTATTACAGCATTATAAGACAGAAGTTAGCACATTACATAACTGCAGTCCCTTTTTTAAATGGATTCTTCCATCACTTTTTGGTAGAACAATTCCATATTAACAATGGAGAATCCAGGATGGAATGTAACAGTATTATGAAAAGGATAGCTGCTACTCACCATATAGCAGAGATGCTGAGTCACAGGTAGGCACAACAAAAAGACTGTCGGAAAGTGAACTTTCAGCCAACAAGGCCTTCGTCGGAAACAGACAACTTACACACACGCACTCATGCAAATGCAACTCACACACACATGACCAGAGTCTGTGGCAGCTGACGCCAGGCTTAGACTTCACTAAAGATAACTGCATAATCCGCAAAAAGCCTGAGGTTACTATAAATATTGTCCACAAGATCATTGATACACAACACGAACAGCAAGGGTCGCAACACGCTTCTCTGGGGCACACCTGAAGTTCTACATCTAAACTCTTCAAACCACCGTGAGGTGCATGGCAGAGGTTACGTCCTATTGTACAAGTTATAAGGGTTTCTTCCAGTTTTATTCACGTATGAGGTGCGGGAAGATTGATTGTTGCAATGCCTCTGTGCATGCAGTGGTTATTTTTGATCTTATCCTTAGAATCCCTATGTGAGTAATATGTAGGAGGTTGTAGTATGTTCCATGAGGAATCATTTAAAGCCAGTTTTTGAAACTTTGTCAGTAGACTTTTTTGGGATAGTTTACACCTATCTTAAAAAGTCTTCCAGTTCAGTTCCTTCAGTATCTCTGATACTGATTAAACAAGCCTGTGACCATTCATGCTGCCCTTCTCTGTATGCCCCCTGCTAGTCCTATCTGGTACAGTCCCACACACTTGAGTAATATTCTAGAACCGGTCCATGAACGATTTCTAAACAATCTCCTTTGTAGATTTATTGTACATCCCCAATACTCCACCAAAAAAACAAAGTCTACCACCTGCTTTACCTATGGCTGAACCTATGTGATCATTCCATTTCAGATCCCTGCAAAGTGTTACACCCAGGTATTTATATGACTTGGCCGATTCCAGCAGTGACTCATTGATATTATAGTTACAGGCTACTATGTTTTTTCGTTTTGTGAAGTGCAAAATTTTACATTTCTGAACATTTAAAGCAAGTTGCCAGCCTGTGCATTACTTTGAAATCTTATCAAGATCTGACTGAATATTAATCCAGATTCTTTCAGATACTACTTCATTATACATAACTGCATCATCTGCAAAAGCCTGATTTTAGTATTAATATCTTCTGCAATGTTGTAAATATACAACATGAATAACAAGGGCCCCAGCACACTTCCCTGGGACACACCCAAAGTTACTTCTACATCTTATGATGACTCTCCAGCCAAGATAACATGTTGCATCCTCCCTACCAAAAAGTCCTCAAGCCAGTCACAAATTTCACTTGATAGCCCTTATTATCATACTTTTGACAATAAGCATAGGTGTGGTACTGCGTCAGTTACTTTTTGGAAATCAAGTACTACAGAATCTACCTGATTGCCTTGGTCAAAAACTTTCAGTATGTTATGTGAGAAAAGTGTGAGTGGGATATCACATGATGTTTTCAAAGTCCATGCTGGTTGGCATTGAGGAGGCGATTCTGTTCAAGATACCTCATTAAATTTGAGCTCAAAATATGTTCTAAGATTCTACAACAAGTTGATGTCAAGGATATTGGATGGCAGTTTTGTGAATCACTTCTACTACCCTTCTTGTAGACAAGTGTGATGTACTTTCTTCCAAGAAGTTGGCATGGGTTTTTGTTTGAGGAATCTAAGATAGATTATAGTTGGAAGAGGGGCAAACTCAGCTGCAAAATCAGTACAGAATTTGGTAGGGATTCCATCGGGCCCTGGAACTTTGTTCAGTTTTAAAGATTTCACGTATTTCTCATTACCACTGACACCAGAACTCGTTTCACTCAATTTTTAGTAGTATAAAGATTAAATTTGGGCAATTCTCCTGTTGTTGTTTTTTTTTTCTTGTAAAGGAATGTTTGAAAACAGAGTTAAGCATTTCACTTTTGCTTTGCTACTCTCAGTTTCAGATCCTGTTTCATTCTCTAGGAAGTGGAATTAACTTTGGTGCCGCTAACAGCCTGTCAATACAACCAGAATTTGTTTGGGTTTTGTGAAAGATCATTTGACTGTATTCTTCTACAGTAGTCACTGTAGGCTACACGCATTGTTCTCTTGACAGCCAATTGCATTTCATTCAGCATCTCTCTGTCTATTGCCCTATGCTTTGTTTTACACCTATTATGCAATAATCTCTGTTTAAAGGTTTCTTTACCGTGACTGTATACCATAGAGGATCCCTCCCATTATGAACTGCTGTGCTGGGTCCATATCTATTCACTGCATTATCAGCTATCATTCCTCTACATGCTTCTGCCCCGTGCTAAAAGTTTCAAGTTACAGCATTCATTCATCGGCCAACTCCCTTGCTTCTTCATTCCTAGTGATGAGGTTTTTCACACAGTCACTCTGAGTATTATTCGGTTGAAACGATAACAGTGTATCAATTGTTGTTCTGGCCTCACAGCCTTGGTGCAGAAGGAAAGGTGTTAAGCCTGTATCTCGCTTCGCTGTTTTGTATGCGAATGTCATGACAGGCAGTGTTGTATCTTGATCTCTCCGCTCAACATCAATGTACATCAAGAACATATCAGCCAATGTCTTATTAAAGCATTGTGCGAGAACCTACATCCGTGGATGGTAAGCAGTTGTCATACTATGGGTGATGTCACAATGTGAAACTGCCTTTGTTACTAGTCTCTTGTGGAAAACTTTCCAACAATCAGAGTGTTGAGGGAGCAGGATGGCCTAAGTGTTGAACTGATATCTTCTGCAAGTAACCTTGTAATTTCTGGAACTTCAGCAGTTAGCACAGCATTGGTGACAGCATGGCAAGTGAGGTAATTAGGATAGACTATTGTCCGTCTATTCCTATTCGTGAACTTCAAGAACCTCCACAAGAGGTTGATTCCAGTTTTGTGGAATGGCACTGTTGCAGGCGAGTTTGGTACAAAATGCTCCAAAGATAATTCCAGCTGTGCTTTGTTGTTGGAATACTTTGCAGTGGCTCACATACTGTCTAACAGATCCATAGAGACTTAGCCAGTGATACCTGTATCTGTTTCTTTAGTCTTTATGAACAGATGTTGGAGTGTCTTGGAAAAACTTCAGGATTGCTGGCCATAGCTGAGTTGGAATGACAAATAACCGTTTCTGCCCCATTGGATCATAGTTCCTCATACACAGTGCTCTGTTAATTAATTGGAATTCTCCTTCGGTTGGTTTGTCCACCTTCAAGGCTTCTGTCTTTCCAGCAGAGCTGGATCATCCCTCTGTTCAGCAGCAGTGTCATTTAATGCAGTGATGATTGAGATTTCATCAATTCTGATGTGTTCTGCCAAAGTATGTCTTGTAAAGAAGTTCCCAAATTTATTGCCCTCCAGGAAATTCGTCACACTCAGATTATTCTCGTGATCGAGAGCTGATTCTCTCTCTCTCTCTGTCTCACACACACACACACACACACACACACACACACACACACACACACACACACACAATACAAAGGAATTATCTGAATGGGACAGAAATCGGTATATGCAATGTACACATGTACAAACAAATGATGATGAATACAACAATTTCAGAAAAATTGGATGATTTATTCAAGAGAAAGAGCTTCGCAAACTGAGCAAGTCAATAATGCTTTGGTCCACCTCTGGCCCTTATGCAAGCAGTAATTCGGCTTGCCATTGATTGATAGAGGATGTTAGATCATCAATATCCCAAGCTGGTTGGGGGTCGCTGCCCATAATGATTCAACCTTTGTCAATTGGGGAGAAATCTGACGACCTTGCTGGCCCAGGTGGGATTTGGCAGTACGAAGACAAGCAGTAGAAGCTCTCACCATGTGCAGGTGGGCATTATCTTGCTGAAGTGTAAGTTCAAGATGGCTTTCCATGAAAGACAACAAAATGGAGTGTAAGATATCACTGACATGCCACTGTGCTGTGTATGATAACTGAAGGGGTCCTGCTATGAAACAAAATAGCACCACAGACCATCACTCATGACTGTCAGGCCATTTGGTGGATGACAATTGGGTTGATATCCACTCCTGTCCTGGGCATCTCCAGGCTTATATTTGCTGGTAATTGGGGCTCAATTTGAAGCAGGACTCATCACTGTAGACAATTCTTCTCTAGTCAGTGAGATTCCAGACTGACACATTATCGACCTGCTAAATTTGCAAAGCTCTTTCTCTTGAATAAATAATGCAGTGTTTCTGAAATTGTAATAATTTGTTTGTCTGTATGTGTATGTCACATCTACTAACTTCCATCCCATCCAGGTAATTCCTTCATAGTGGTTTTCTTTTATTTTCTGAAGAGTGTATTCAGTGGGTCTGAATGTATAACGTATATCAGAAAGACGGATCAGACATCATAGATGGGGAGTGTTCATTGCAGTTGATGAAAATACTGTCTCCTATGATGTCAGTTTTGAGTGTGGCTGTGAAGTTACCTGGACATGTATAATATGTATAGGTAAAATCAAGTTAATTGTTGGATGTTTCTACTGACTGTCCGATTCTGCCATAATAGTTTTAGAGTCTTTCAGAGAAAATCTATGCTCTGTACCACAGAAATACCCAGATCATGCAGTATTAGTTGGAGGCAACTTTAACCTACTGAGTGTAGACTGGGACATCTATAGATTCCTTGTGGAGAGTACAGACAGGCAATCTTGTGAAGTTCTTTTGGACACGTCTTCTGAAATCTGTCTTGAACAGCTAGTTCGACAGCCTGCATGCAGTGGAAATATTTTAGACCTTGTTGCTACAAACCTTATCGATGGTGTCACTATAGTGGCAGGGAATAGTGATCATGATGTCATCACAGCAATGGTGGTTATCAAAGTTAATAAATCAATCTGCTAGAAAGAGCAGATAAGCAGTTGGTAGCATCCAACTTAAACAATAAACAGAGATCATTTAGTTCCATTATGACTGAAAGTAGAGGAATTACGGGTCAAGTTAAATGGATTGTAAATCGCGCTCTGGAGAAGTGTATGCTGAGTAAGTAGATTAAGGAGGGGAAAAACCCACTGTGGTATAATAACAGACTTCAGTGACATAGACTGTTGCACATTTCTTTCAGAAGAGAATGCACTAAAACAATAGGCAAAAGTTAGCAGAGATTTGTGTGGGTGTAAAAAGATCAATGTGCGAAGCATGCAACAACTACCGCTATCATACCTTAGCAGAGGATCTAACCGAAACTTGTGACAATTGTGGTCCTACATTAAATTGCTAAGCTTATCAAAGGCTTTTGTGCAGTCACTCATTGACCGTTATGATGTAGCAATAGAAGATAGCAAAAGGAAAGCTGAAGTTTAAAATTTTGTATTTAAGATATCATTCATGCAGGAGGATTGCACAAACATACTGCCATTTGACCATCGCACAGACTCCCTTATGGAGGACATAGTGGTAGTCACACCTGGTGCAGAGAAGCAACTGATAAAATTGAAAACAAGCCACCATATCTCGATGGAATCTCAGTTTGGCTGTGCAAGGAGCACTCTACGGCATTGGCCCCTTAATTAGCTTGCTTTTATTGGCACTCTTGCCCAGCACAAAGCCCCAAGTGACTGGAAAAAAAGTGCAGATTACCCCTGTATACAAGAAGCGATGCAAGAACTGGCCCACAGAATTACAGACCAATTTCCTTAACAGTGATTTGCTCAAGAATTCTTGAACATATTCTCATTTCAAATATAATAAAGCTCCTTGAGACAGAAAAGATCCTGTCCATAAACCAGCATAGTTTTCGAAAGTGTCACTCATGCAATACTCAGATTGCCCTTTTGTCACATGATAACCTGCAAACCATAGCTGAAAGGCAACAGGCAGATTCCATACTCCTAGATTTCAGAAAAGGGTTTGACAGGGTGCCACGCTAAAGACTGTTAGTGAAGGTACGAGTACACATAATAATTTCCAGATATGAGAATGGCTCAAAGACTTATTAAGTAATAGGATCCAGTACATTGTCCTCGATGGTGAGTGTCCTTTAGAGAAAAGGGTATCAAGTGTAATACTTGAGCGAAGTTTGATGGGACCACTATTATTCTCTCTCTATATATATAAATGAACCGATGGACAGGGTGAACAGCAGCCTCTGGCTGTTTGCTGATTATACTGTGGTGTACAGAAAGATGTCATCATTGAGTAGCTGTTGGAGGGTACGAGATAACTTAGGCAAAATTCCTAATTGGTGTTCTGATATACCGGCCTGACGAATTTGAAAGCTGAACACTTGGACCTAGACGACAGCCACTAGGTGGCACTCATAATATTTGTAATATTTGCGAGAGTTTCTGTTGCCGCCTCAGCACTAAGTGTGGGCCACACTCCATGCTTTGGCCTATCAGCACATACAGCCACACTATAAAGTCAGCTGCATTGAGGTCCAAATCTCAGTCATGTTCCGGCTACACTTATGTATCATTCCTTGTACACAGCATTGCTTGGTGTTACATATTGCTACGTCTAGGTTCTCGATTTGGCTTATACTTCGGACCTGTCACTGCATCATATTTTCTTGTTGTTCGTCCACTGTTATTGTTGTACTTGGTGACATTTGGCAACTTACAATTCGATGCCCTCAGCCAATCAGCCAGCACTTGCCAATTGTGTCATATTCTGGTTTGTATAAATCAGCAACGAGGAAAAAGATTAACAGTGTCTTATGGACGTGAAACTCATGCAACCCATGGAACAGTAACAGCAAGAGTTGCTCTGCAGCAGCAAACCAACCTGTTACGTCAGGAAATTCAGGTTTTGTCACAACACTTGCAGGTACAGAGTTGATAACCTGTTCAGGCTGTGATTGCTTCCCAGATAGAGTCCCACCCATTCTCGTTCCCACTGTTTAATGCCACCAAAGAAGATTAGGATACATATTTGCAGCAGCTGAAGCAGCACGTCACCACTTTTAGAGTTTCTGATGATGCACTTTAATGGTCACTCTTTCTTTCTTGGTCTGCCACAGAGACATTTTTCTTACTAAAGAAGTTGGCTCCCCTCTCAAATCCAGTTGTACTCACATTCAGGGAGATGTGTTCATTACTGTTGAACTGTTATGCACGATGATTCCATGTGGTCACATTGCGCCCTGAGTTACACAACCAATCTGGTTAGTGTTATTGCTTGTATGTGATGGATTTGCAAGGACTGAATCGACCGTGTGATTTCACATGCACAAACACATCGTGCAAAGCCTCATGCAGATTCCTTGATTTGAGATGGGGTGGTCTGATTGGAACCTGATCTGGAAGCATGCATGGTGCCCTCAACCTGGACAATGCTTCCTTGGATGATATTTTGAAAATCATGCTCTTTATCAAGATCACACAGGTACCAAATGAAAGTCTTATGGCTCGTCCCCTCTGGCAAGGGGTCGGAATTCTTGTAAGTCCTTTCTCCGATGGCGTTGGTGTGATCCATCACTTTTGTTTGTGTCAATGACCTCTGAGCAGCCAGTGAGTGTTTCACGATGCACCAGTATGTGAACAGTTCAGATCGCTGGGCACACTGCACTCATTATGGGAGGGATGGGCATCTCAGAACTGCCTGCTGTCAAGCATTGGGACAGTCAAATCTCACTCCCCACTTGCATCAAGAAACTGTGTATGAACTCCAGGCCATTATTCCCTAGGGCAGTTGCGGTTTCCCTGGTGAAACTGCCAACATTTGCTCAGCTGGGTTACCCAGTATTGGCCCTGCCCTCCTGCAAGTTGATTGTGTATGATAACAGTTCAATTCCCTTCAGATGTCAGTTCATGACTACAGGAGCATACAAGGTTTCGTGGCCAATAATGCTGTTCTTAGTCAATAAGCACTCAGCTAGCAACATTTTCCACCTGGATGCCTTCTTGCTGTTTGGGTTTTTCATCATGGATGAAGTTCAGGTGACATGGTCCCCTCCCAGGAACTTGATGACCTTTGTACCTCCTTTGCATCTCTGTTCTAACCTGCCTGGGGTGCTTCACCAATTTCGAGGTGCATATTTCTCTATGTCCAGATGCAGTGCCCTGTTTCTTTTGGGCACATCAGCTTCCAGCCTCCCTGCGGATGGTGATTAAGCTCGAAATTGATTGGCTTCATGAAGCTGACATAATTGCAGCTCTCAAAGCTACTGCTTGGACCATGCCCATGGTAGTAAAGAAATGAAACTGCTCCTTCTGGCTCTGTGGAGATTCTGGATCAACACTCAATGCCAGGGCACACATAGAAACCTACCCACTGCCATGTCTAGAGGATCTCCTCAGGAAGCTTGTTAGCAGTGAATATTTTTCTAAGATATTTACAGATCCCACTAGGTGAGGAATCACAACACATTATGGTAATCAATGCACCCTTCGGCTTGTACAAATGTAGACAGATGTTCTTGGGGATCTCTTCTGCTGCAGCAATCTTCCAGAGATACCTGGAACAGTTGAGCATGTGCATTCCTTCTTGTACTGATTAACTCAATGACTTAACAGTTACAGGTGCTACATGCCAAGACCACTGGCACAACTTTGCACCTTCTTCACAACATTGTGCGATGCTAGGCTCAAGTGTTGCACCCACAGAAATGAGTTTTTGAGGAGCAAGCAGAGTACCTTGCTCACTTGCTCAACAGACGGGATTAAGTCCATTGACCACAACAATGCAGCTGTTGACTCTCTCCCACATTGCCAAAACCTATAGGAACTGCATGCTTTTTTGGGTAAAGTGAATTATTATTTTAAGTTCCTCCTGCAAGCAGCACACATTATGCACCTATTCACCCAGTTGCAGAAGAAGGGTGCTCAGTTCCAGCAGTCGGCTGCCAGCTGAAGGACGTATTACGCTCAGTGCCCTGACTGATGCCCTTTTCTCTATAACATTCTCTAGCTTTGACTGTTGATGCTTCCCCTCATGGCATTCATGTATGGTTGGCGCATCATAACGATGATGGTACTGAGCAACTCATCACCTGCATGTCAAAGACATAGTTTGAGAAAGAGGCTTTGGAGACAATCTTTGCCATGAAGAAATTACCTCTTTGGTACTAAATTACCCTCTTTATTGACTGCAAACCCTTGGTAGTGCTCTTTGGGGCACATTCACAGCTTCCAGAGCGGACGGCTCAAAGGCCCCTTACTTCTTAGAATTACACAATCAAGTATAAGCCTATTGTGCAACATGCAAATGCAATCCGCTCTCTCATCTACCTTCAGGACCAGACCAAGCATTTGAGCAACAGGAGATATCCTGTTTCCACACTGACGTCGAATGACAATGCACCTTGGATGGGATTCCCACTACTGCTGCTCACATTGCTGCATCATTATGTGCAAAATGGGTGGCCCACTTATTTTTCCAAATATGCTGATCCAGAACTCAGGGCCTGGGGTCCCCTTTCTCATCATTTGTGTGTTGTCTCTGATGTTCTCCTGCGGCATGTTGCCATGTTGTCATCGTGAATACCTTATGCCCTCATATCTTGGAACTCCGCCATTGTGAGCACTGGAGTATGTTATGGATGAAGGCTCTTGCCAGGCAATGTGCCTCCCTGGCTAGGACTGAAGAGAGATGTTGATGCCATGATGTGTAGCTGTTCTACATGTGCCCAATGTCAGGCTGCTCCACTTTGATCTTTTGCCCCCATGCCCACTTCCCATCGCCCCTGGGACCGCATTCATCTGGACTTTGTGGGTCCTTTTGTGATCTCTATGTCACTCATTGTTATGGATGATTATTCCAACTACCCATATGTGGTTAACATGGCTTCCACCACTACAACCACCACCCTCAATGCATTTACCCCCGATCCTCACTATCAAAGGACTTTCTCATACCCTTGTTCACATCAATGTGCACCAGTCCATGGTAATGGCCTTTGAACAGTTCTGCATTGCTAATGGCATTAAACACCTGTTTAGCCCACCTTCCCACCCATCCTCCAATGGCGAAGGGGAGCAGATGATGCATATGTTTAAATAACAAATGTTGAAAGCAGTCGGCAGATCCACCACTCAGCAGTGGCACTCACAATGTTCCTGAGCACCTACAGGACCACTCCTGTTCATGATCGCAGCCCACCAGAGCACCTCCATGGGCAACAGCCATGTACTCTCCACCACCTGTTGGCACGCTCTCAGAACCCCAAGTCTGACATGCTGGGCAATACGCCCAGGTTCGGCAGTCTGGACACATTTATTTGTAGCAAAACCTTCGTAGGTGCCAACTACAGTTGCCTTCTGACAGTTCATACTCCAACGAGTTTGAAAACGTGCAGCCACTAGGCAGTGCTCCTAGTATTTGCGAGTGCTGCTGTCACCCCTTCGGCACTAGACACAGGCCACACACCACACTCCAGCCTACCAGCAGCTGTGCTGTTAAGTGAGCCACACTGGGGTCTATACCTCAATGGTGCTCTGACAGCATTTATGTATAGTTCCTCATATGCATCATTGCTAGGCTTCACATATTGCTACGTCTAGGTTCTCGATTTAATTTACACTCTGGACTTGTCATTCTGTCGTGTTGTCGTGTTGATTGTCTGCCATCAGCATCTCTGTGTTTGTTATCCACTTTTGAATACCTCTATGATATTGCACTGCTGAAACCTGCGTGACCATCTTGCCAGTCAACCCAACGGATCCATCTGGCTAGTCAGCCAGAAGGGAGAATGGTGGTCTGTCATGACAATAACGGTTTGCCAAATAAAACAGCTGGAACTTGATGGCCCAAACATCTGCAAGGCACTCTTTTCTCTGTTGTGGAGTAATTTATCTTGGACTTGGAGAGTAGCACTCTGGAAGCATAAGCTATCACCTTTTTGGCACCGTGTTGATCGTGTACTACTAGTACTACTACTACTCTATTCCAAAGCCATTATCATCAGTGTGAAGATCATTCTCGGTATACTTGTTGTACAGTGCTAGATCTGGAGAATATGTTAGGGCCTCATTAAGGACAACGAAAGGTCTTGTATGCTGCTTGTTTCAGGGAAATTTGGGGCCTCTGTGCAGTAGTTCTTGCAATGGAAGTGCCTCATTAAAGAAGTCCTTTATGAGTCAACAGTAGTACGAGCACATTCTGGGAGTACTTTTCACATCACAGTTGTGTTGGAAAATCGGTGACTGCCAAGATTTTTATTTCTTGGGTGACTAGATGCACTTTTTCAGATTCAGGCAGAGACCTACAGAATGAACACACTTCAGTACCAGTGTCAGGTGGCTAGCTGTTTTTCAGATGTATTTAAAAAAATAACAATTTTGTGCAAATGCCAAAGACACATTGTCCATTTAAGGTGTTAAAGCAAGTTATCCATCATATGTTTGATGGTGGCTGGAGCATTACTCAGTTCAACTTTGAAATCATAGAGACCATCAGGAGCTATGAAGGCAGTCTTTTCTCAGCCGCACCAACCTCAATTTGCCAGTATCCCGTCTGCATGTCCGTAGTTGATAAATGCTTCGCTCCTTTCAACCAGTCTAAGGTGTAATCAGTGCATGGCAATGGATAGACTTTTTCTTTGTGATTTTGTTCAGTCATTGATAGACAACGCAGAAACGCAATATGCTATTTTTTTCTTTCCAAGGACAACAGGGGAAGACCAAGGACTCTCTGAACATTCTGTGATTGTCATCTTGCAGCATCTTCTCCATTTACTTCTGGATTGTTCGTCATTCAGCCAGTGACACCCTGTATGTGTGCTGGCTAATTGGTGGATGATCCCCATTGTTGATATGGTGTTTTAACTTGGATGCTTGGTCTGCTTTTATCCACTCCTGATTTAAAAGCATCTTAAAACGGATGCAGAACAGCTGTCACTCGTGACATTATTCCTTGGTCAGGCCAGACCCTATTAGCAGTTCATACTACCTTCCTCCACTGCATTGTATTTAATTCTTCGTTAACAACACCAAGCTACCCTCCATGGACTTTCTGGGCTTACTCAGTGCACATAACTTTAGGGATGAGTAGATGCTTCTTGACACAATTAATGATTCAAAGCTCTCTGTGTCCACCTACAATGTTTTCAATCATTGCTGGCATGTAGATTTGTTTTGTGAGCCTAAGTAACTTCTTGCAATCGACAAAATCTTCATATTTTAACTGAACATATTGATTGCTGACTGGAACTCATCTCCTTGATAATGATGGAATAATATCTTCAGTGGCAAACAACTGTCCAGAGCAACCTTTGTTATGTGTGCTTGTTGGAATAGCTTCGTCAATCTGGAGCTCTGATTTTAATTGATTTTGTACCAAGGAATATAGTTTTCTTTAGCCGATGATTATAAGATAGGGAAAAGGAAGCCTCCAAGTCGACTTGCACCCAAACATGTCAGCTGTTGATGTCCGTGATGTTTCTTGACATTTTTATGACTGTCATCCACGGACAATTTGTGCCTATGAGGGGTTCACGGCAGTAGATATTTGTCGCACTTGGTTTCCTGAAGTTAGTGGCTGGACGAGTGGCAGGTACCTCTGTTGGACAACTGGGAACTGCTATGGGATGTTGAGGAGTGATTTCATTCAGTGTATGGTGATGGGCTTCATCCCATATATCAACTGTTGTTGACTGCAGCTGGCTGACATGAATAGAACTGTTGTGATAGTCAATGTCTGGTGGTGTACCAGTTGTCAAAAACTTGCTTTCTTTCTCTGCTGTTGCATAGAACATGATCTGGGCATCAACAGTGAACACAGTGGTGTATTGTCCTCTGTCCTGTAAATGTCTCTTCTTCTGCGGTGCATTGTGGTTGGTGGAGGAGTCAGTTGTAGCCGCATTGGTTGGATGTTGTGGTGTTGTTTGATGGCTCCGGCGTAAGTCCGAGTTGTCTAAGTCTGTTCTTCCTGATGCAATCGGCTGGTGGCGGTGATTAGTGCTAAAGACTGATACATCTTTTCTTCAACATTATATTCCAATTGACATTCAAGGCTGTTATCTCTTGTGTACTCAGTCCAACATTTCTGGCTGCCATACACTGCTGCATCTCTTCCCTTACTAGCTGTGTACGAGACAAGCGAGCTCATGGTTATCTTCCACAACTGCCATAAGATCGACATTCAGCAGTCAGTCATACATCTTTCATCTTATTCTTCTCTCATTTATTTCCTCAATTCATTGGCACTATTTTATAAAGTCCTCATTGTTATGACATCCTTTACCAGAAGAGCTTGATTTATGTCTTCTGCAACTCTTTTCATCGGGTGTGAGATTGTGTTGGCTTCTGTCATGTTAGAATTCACAATGTGACAAAGAGCCAAACCATTTTGTCCTGTCCAAGCAAAATTACACATTTGCCAAACACATCATGTCATACTATCTGTTGTATTTTGTAACTGTGTCAGATACCTTCGGCTATTTTGTTGGGTCCTGACCACCGTCTCTGGAAAATGCTGATGGATACCTGATGTGCAACTGACCTAATGCTGTTTTGGAATCCACCTGTCTCCTGAATGTCCAGGTCTTAGGAATGGTGTACTGCTGGTATTTTGATTTCTGTTGATGTTCACAATGTTTCTTATGTTACTAATTGGAACGACAGTGATATAGTTGTTTTGAAGGAACAGGCATCTCTACCAAACAGTGTCTTGTCTTATTGTGATTAAGTCCAAATCCGAATACAGGGTTGTCAGTGAAGTTCAATGTTTAGTATTAAAAGCACATTTATCACTGACATCAATGTACAGCCATAACAGAACTTACCTCCTAGACTCCAAGTGCAGCTATTTATACAAACATTGAATATTCTGGAATATTAAAACATGAAAAACATAGATATTTCAAGAACCTTCCAGAAACGATAAATTCCAAACAAAAAATAATTGCCAATGATTAGATTTGAACTGGTGACCAATAGCACATCAGCTAGCAACAGTAACCAGTACGCCACACTGCATGCACCACAGCTTGTAGCAATATTCATTTACTCTATGCTATTACATTCCTCTTTCTGTCCCTCTTAGTTTCTCAGACAAATGTGTGCAGAAGAATAGTGTCACTCAAGAAACTTTGATTAGTTACATGCATTGTTATTGTTATTAAGATGTAAAGTTCATCAGAGATAAACCGCTAATGTCTTGTTACTTCTTCGTGATTTCCCGAATACCTTCTCATCCTTTACACTGACAACTGTATGCCATAAAGAACTATTGATGCTAAAGTTTTGTTAATAGGGGAATGGAGGATTAAGTTTCAACTTTCACGTCAAATCACATCAACTTTCACAACAAATCGTAGCTTATTTAAAAGCTTTAACTAACCAGAACTTAAATTATTAAAACTATTATAAGTCTTAGGAAACCAGTGAGTTATGTGAGTTTCATTTCCAGTAAATTGTTTTCCTTGCTACTAAGTAAACTGGAGATTTCCAGAATTCTTAAGAATCATACAACATGGAACTAAGGGAGGGTAGCCATCTATTTCCATTTTCATTCACAAGGAGTTTATTCATGCTAATTGGGGTTAAGATGTGCTGTACTTAGAAGGCTACACTGTGGCTCCTTGCACCCAAGGGTTTATCAATCACAAATTATTTAAACTATATATTGGAGCACAGTGAGTTGCTGTTTCAGATGATCTTTTGGGTGAAGCCTAATTAGTATGCAATATCTGATACACCTACAATATCTCAGCTGTACTGGTCACACTCAGATTTGTGGAATCGTCATTCACATAACTACCATTTTTTGTAGAGCTGAAATGGAGCCTGTGATATTAATCAGAGATTTCCAGTGGGGTATGTGAAATGCTGACTAATTTCAGAAGAAATTTGTTGTAATCAAAAGGTATGCAGACTCTTTTGAGAAGGGTGAATCAGTAACAAGTATTATATGTGTGCAGAAACAGGTCTCGAACTTGGAACCTTGTCTTTTGTGGTCATTGCCTTATGGACAGATTTGCATGACTAAATTTGAATTATGAGTTGTGCCGGGATAGCTCACTTTGTAATCCTTGCCTGTGAAAGGCAAAGTTTGCGATTTGAATCTGGGTGCAGGTGACAGTTTCTGAACAGTGGACACTGATTCTGAAATTCCAGATGGATATAAAACTCAAATAAGAATACTAATTTAAAAACTTTCTCCATTTGTCAGCATAATCCCCAGCATATTGGGGTCTTTTGCTGTATTTTACAAACCTTTGAATTCATGGAATATAAAATTCATAAGGCTTCTAAAGTTACTGAGCAATGTATTCCTCTTTTTAAAATCATGTCACTGGGAAAGACTGAGACTACCAATTAATTTGGAAGTCATCTGGATCAAGTTTGCGGCTGGGCATTGAATGTTTGATAACTTCGTGTATGAAATTTCACGGTGTCTTAGTTGTATTGCGGACAGCATAAGGATGTATGTTCTCTTATAAGAGCATCAAATATTTGGGAGGAATACTCATTGCTTCTGTTGAATGGCTCTGAAATTTCATGATAATATTATAGTAAGAGTTGGCATTTGTAACTTTCCCTTGAGGCTGCAGTACAGTAAAAAGTATGCTTTCATGGCTCTAGAAAACTGTGAACATCGCTTTGATGACATATGGTGTTATCTTAAACTTTTTTTTTCATAAATAGTGCTGTGTTTTCCTATTCTATTGATGTGTACTTAGTCTTGCTCTCAAAACAATGAATGCAAGCCAACTAACTTGTTGCATTTCAGGATAGCATATAATATCCTTCATCATGGTAAATATGATGTCCTGGTTCCAGACATAGTCATTGCATGAAATCAGCTTGCATGGTGCCATCATGTACAAATTATTATTATTATTATTATTATTATTATTATTATTATTAGGTGATTTATGTGAACTACCCACAGCAGCTGCTGTAGTGTATATTGTTACCCTTGAATCTTCTCAATTTATATCTGTGCCCCAATCCACATTTGTCTTTTTAGAACTCTCCATTTATCCACTCTTCAGAAAAATTCAGCATCCAATTTCAAACAAGCTGACATAGGTGGGAAATATGACTATTCACAAAAATCACACAGTGAGCACTGCTGAAGGGTTGCATACTCGTCTAGAGTGCTCCATCTCACACCCGCTGTCTTGCATTTCAAAACATAAGTTGTCATGTGTTGAATATTATCAGTTGCTAGCAAACTAATATACTGACTGACAAAAAAAGTGCAACACTTCAATTTCTTACAAAAACTGAAATTTATTTTAAATTTAGGACACTTTTATGATACTAATCCACTATCTTATGATGGAATATTGTGGTTCGGTCCCATCTAAGTGCTCAGCAATTAAAAAAAAGAAAGATGGTTATAAAAAAATTTAACAAATTTAGCCAGAGATGCACACTTCAAGGAAATTTTGAGTAAGCTCATAAAGGCCATGCATGTCTGTTTTGATGTTATACACTCCACACTTTACTTCACACACCTCAGAAACCTCTGTTCACATCTTCAAAAGGTGTACTGACACTTCTTGCTTCACTGATAGCATTCAACCCTTCAGGCATGCTCCTAATTAAAGTGGTAATGTCCTGTTGATGAATCATATCCCATTCTTCCAAGAGGGCATTCTGTAAGTCCCGTAGGGCCTCTAGATAGTACTGATGGGCTCTGCTCCCCGGCCGGTCCTAAACATGCTCAATAGGATTCAAATCAGGGCTTCAAGCAGGCCGACCCATAGCATGAATCCCTGTTTCATCCACGAACTCTTGCACAAGTCTTGCAGCATGTAGGCGTGCATTGTTGTGCATTAGTGTAAAATCATCACCAATAAATGGAGCAAAATGCACAATGTGCTCCAGAAGGATTTCCTTCACGTACTGGTGTACAGTATGGCTCCGATGCTCCACAAAGGCCAGATCCATCCTTGCAGCTGTATTGATTCCTGTCCACACCATTACAGAACCACTCAGAAAAAGCACCCTAGATGAAACTGTGCAAGGGGAATACCTTTCCCATCACCTTCTCCAGACTGCTTCTCTTCCATCAGGTGATCGGAGGCCAAATCGCGACTTGTGGGTGAACGACACTTGAGCCCATCGTACTGTCCAGCCAAGATGTTCCCTTGCGAAATGTAGTCGAACTGTGCAGTTCTCTCTGGAGAGCTCCAGACCTGTAGCAGGTCTTCTGAGCTGAAGATTGGCTTCTTCCAGTCTTCTTCAGATGGTTCTCTCACCAACATTGACCCCTCAGACCTTGTGGAGTCAATTTAGTGTTTCAGTAGCAGCGGTGTGATGGCTGCGGAAAATTTGAAATTGTAAGAATCAGCCATCTCTATCCAATGTTGTTCTTCTTGGGCCTGTTCCAGGTCTCTTTGCAAAGCCTCCAGTTTCCCTGTACCTTTATACAGTTCTGGAAATCATGGAAGGTGTAGTCCTCAACATTTCTCCAACATAATGCATGCTGCGGCCATCTTCCACCAAAGCAATAGCTTTCACAACTTGGTCAGGGCTTTTAACAGCATATTTACTCCAGAAAGCTGATAACAATCACAGAAAGATCCTACAGACATACATGATTGAAAGGGGAAAAATTCAAGGTACAACAGCAAACACTACAAGAGCAGGAAAACAGTATTCGCTCATATTCAATTATGTGTTTTCCAGGTTGTGCAGGAAACAATTGAGGCTAATGGAATAAACAATCAACACTTCATTGTTTGCTCACAAAGAAATGCCAATAACATATCCTGTCTCAAAAAATTTTTTTAAGTCCTTCACATTGATTAAATAGGAAATTGCACAATGGTTCCTCATCATGTATTGGGTGTTGTGTTTTTCGTGCAGTCAGTTCAATATGACGTATTTCTGGTAGCCTGAGGTACTTCATCTGAAAAAGTGACATTCCTCATAAAAATCTAGCACATATAATTCCTTATACAAGTACAAAGACTTAGAGAGGTTAGCTGGCACCCTAAAATCTAAAACTCTTCATAATGGCATCTCATAATGCCTGAGGAGAGAGAAGCAACTCAGTAGTTACCCGGCTACTTCAGTAATCCAGATCAACTGTAGTTAAAGTAGTGTTGTAATATATCAGGATAACATGTTAAGCTTTTGCAGCCTTAGTGGGAGCCTCAGAATGTTACAGAAGTACAGAAGAACTTGAAGCTAAACACTGGAATGTTAGAGAGCCTGCCTAAACCCTTAATTTCAACACATTTCCATTGACAGCTAGCTTATTAAGACTAATTTTATTCACTTCAAAGTAAGGATTTACATTTATAGTACAGTGTATGTTTCAACCATAAAAAGTGATGGCTCACAATTATTTATACATCAGTATAGTTACTGTACAAGCTACCATATGGTGTGTTCATGCAAAGCCCAAGTTACTTGTTGCACACATGGTAAGGCTGGTTGTAAAGTACACAGCAGTTCATCACAGCAGATAACTCAGGGACCCACTTAGTAGTTTGAAGCTGGTGGAGTACACTCTTTAGCGAAGAGAGAAAATAATAAATAAAATTATGTGGTGACTCAAGATGACCAAAGCTCCAAATCAATAATGTGAATGTCATGTATGAACTCTGTGGCAAACACTGTACAACCTTTTATGTTGGAATGACTACCAACCAACCGTCTACCAGGATGAATGGCCTTGCCTGACTGTTTTCAAGAACATAGTTGACCACCCAGTGGCACAACAGGCAGCTGAGCATAACACACTCAATTTTAGTGGCTGTTTCATAACATGAGCCTTCTGTATCCTCTCTTCCATCATCAGCTTTTTTGAACTGCACAGGTGGAAGTTATCCTTATAACACATTCTCCTCTCCTGAAATTATTCTGTCCTCAAACTACAGTAACCTACTGTCCCGACATCCTCCATCCAACAGTTTCTGTCCTCTCTGTCCTATCACCTCCTCCCTATTGACATCATCTCACCCTCATTGTGTGCTGCCTCTGCCAATGCACCCATCTCTCTTTGCCCTTCCCTGTTGTTCTTATTTTCCACTACCCGTTCCATACCCCTCCCCTGCTCCCATCCCCCTTCCCCACAGACTCCCAATGCTGTGCCTGGTGGCAGTCTTGTCATGTCTCCATCTAGTACCTGCACGCTCGGTCAGACGGCATTCTTATCCCCCCCCAACCTGTACTCTGCTATCATTTCCCCTTGCCCACTCCCTCCACATTGCTGCTTTCATTCAAGGCGACAATTGCATTCTGGTCTGAGCTGCCATAGACGGCGGTCATACGTGCGTCAGGTGTGCTTGCTTGTGCGAATGAAAGTGTGCAAGTTTCCTTTTCTGAAGAAGGCTTTCTCCGAGAGCTAATGTGTAACAGTTTTTTCCTTGTGTCTGTCTGCAACTCAACGAGTCATCTTTATGATGAGTGACAATCTAACTTTTCCCTATTTTGTTGGTATTCTGACCAGGAGTTTCTATTGTTTAAAGCTAAGGTAAAGTTGTCCTCAAGCTGATGGTTGGTTTGAGCACTTCAGCCCTTTACACAGCATTGTCCTGTTGTAGGTGATTTGCCCTTGTCTTCCTCTACCTTTCAACTGATGTTCCTGGTCTGGCCATTTATAGGGCCACCTTAGTATAATGTGGACTCTGAACCATGATGCAATGTGACATTTCTCACAAATCATCACCTGAGATGAAAGAAGTTCTTTGGCCACTTGGGATCAAACCTTGGAACTTTATATCTATCATGCTTCACAGCTGTAAATTGTGTTCATTTTTTAGTTTCACGTATTGACTTCATCGCAGTCACTAAAATGCATGGAAAAATACAAAAACTTTTCATGTGAAGGGGATACAGGTTTACATACTTGTTCCCCACGTACTAATTTGGCATTTTTCATGGTTTTTCCAAAATGCACATGTGTTTCCATGTGGTAGCAGCAGCAAATAGTTTTTGTACATTTGTAGTGCTTTTTAATTTCTATACTTGTTTTTGCATTTGCCAGAGCTCTGACATAGTAGTGTTTCAATTTCACTATTAGTGCCACTGTCAGCTGGCCATCATCTGACTATTCTCAGTTCTTTCTGAAGACTGGCAGACATGTTGGAGCCAGCTACTCTCACTCACAAAATCTCTGCACAGCAGTCAGTTGTCAATGACATTCTGAGGACTGATTGGGGCTCTATGATGTGCTGCCTGGTTAAGAGTCTAAACAAGAAGCTTTGTCAGTTCTGTGAGGGGATTTCTTAACCTACGCTACACAATGGAGACTTGTAAAGTTACGCTGGATATGTCAGAAACAGCCACTCAAGTCATGGAGTATGTTCAGGTTGGATTTGTGGAATTTTTCGATTACACAGAACTCCAAGACCTCTGAGTAGAAATGTAGTGTCATATAAAGCAATTATTCCAACAAGCTGGATCAAACATCTGGAGGGTTAGACTGTTAAAATATTTTTAACTGCCAGAAAAATTCCAAAGCTCACACTTCACCCAGAAAGTGGTTGCCCTCACATCATATTAGGAGCTAATAGTTAATTGAAACCTGAAGTAGAGATTAAGGAAAATTTTGGGCACACGAGAACCTGTATTGGAAGGGTAGGTTAATGTCTCCAGGAGGAGAAGTGTGTATAGCAACAAGCAAAAACAAAAAGTCTAGTGAAGTCCAAAATGAATCACACTGCAAACTAATATTGGTGAGAGTAACTGTGGTTGGTTCACTTAGATTAATAACTGAACCTTTTTACCAACCATAAGATTTAAATACACATCAGTTAGAGAGAAATTCCAACAGAGCCTAAACTCGATAGCACCAGATCCTAAGGAATTCTGTTTAGATTTGACATTGGATACACTGCAGAATTGGCCCCTTTCATAGCTCATATTTGTCAATTCCTTTCCCAGTGAATAGCCTGCATGACTGGTAAGAGTGTAGGTCATTCCTGTGTAGAAAAAGTATGTAAGATACAATGCACAGAATTACAGACCACTATCACTGATGTCCATTTGTTGCAAGATCCTAGAGCATATTCTGCACTTAAACGTCATCACTTTCCTGGAAGAGTATGATCTTCTCACAGAGAATCAGTGCAGATTCAGGAAAAACTGCTCATCTGAACCACAGCTTGCTTTTGTCATTTGCAACATTTTACAGACAGGAGATGCAGCTGGACACTAGATTTATAAAAGGTGTCTTATACTATACATCATCCACCAATACTATGGGGTATCCTCACAGATATCTGATCGGCTCAACAAATATTTGACTAACAGAAAGTACTATGTTAGGTTACATAGCGAATGACCTAAAGATACAAAAGTAAATCAGTGGTCCACCAAGGAAATGAATGAGACAGTTAGTGTTCATAACATACATAAATAGTTTGTCAGACAGAATCAGCAGCACTGTAACATTGTTCATGAACAATTCTGTTGCCTAAAGGTGAGTTTTATTGTTGGGCAGCTAGGGTCAGTCATAAGAAATGCAGAAATACTTGTAAAAAATATCCACTTAACGTAATGAGTGGCAGCTCTCTTTAAATATACATGAACATAAGATAATGCCTGTAACAAAGAGAAGGGGCTCAACAGTATCTTATTACAAGATTAATTATGAACATCTTAAGCAATTCACATCACATAAGTATTTAGGGCTAATAATAAGAAGCAATATGAACTGCAACTATGAGTTAAAATCACTATTAGGGGAGGCAAATGATATACATAGATTTGTTGGAAGGATTCAAGGAAAATGTAATACATTTATAGGGTGGGGCAAATAATAGCGGTCAAGAGAACAGAGTTCCAGGGTACAAAGAAATGCAGCAGAGGAAAGGATATATAGTTCTAACCTGACATTAGCATATGTTGAAAGTGGCTGTCATTTATCTCTTGGCACTTTTGGGCCTTGGTAAGCAAGTTGCTGAAGACAGATCAAAGTTGGACTGCTGAAATTGCTGCAGTCTTATCTGAAATGTTCAGCTGCAGTTCATGAAGACTATGAGGGTTGTTGCAATACACCTTAAACTTGAGGGCTACCCACACAAAGTAATCACACACTGACAGAGCAGGTGACATGAGTGGCCAGCTAGGGCTGTAACCAGACTGCCTTCCGTTAACATTCATGTCAGGCATGAAGATTGTGTAACTGCTTCAATTCTGCCAGTACCTCGTCTCCTACTTTCCAAACTTCACCGAAGTGAAGCTGTGAGGATGGGTCATGAGTTGTGCTTGGGTAGCTCAGACGGTAGAGCACTTGCCCGCGAAAGGCGAAGGTCCCGAGCTTGAGTCTCCGTCTAGCACACAGTTTTAAAATGCCAGGAAGTTTGATGTAGTTCTTATGAAAGCCTGTTGAATAAATTTATAGAACCTGTATAAAAAAAGGTATGTGTGACCACTGTTGTTGTTGTTGTTGTTGTTGTTGTATGTCTTGCATAGGGATCAAGAGGATAAGGCAAGAGATAAGAGTACATAAGGAGGCATATAAACAAACAGTTTCCCTTTTATCAGTATGCTAATGGAATAAGAAATGATATTGACAATATTGGTACAAAGCACCGTGCATTGTGCATTGCACTGTGGCTTGCAGAGTGTATATGTAGATGTAGGTTGTTCCAGATGAATGACGTGGTGCATTCATACTTATTTTCCATGGAAGACATTTCTCCCTTTGTTTTTCATTATTAAGATTTGGTAAACCAGTAAATTTTTATGCTGTAAGTTTTTTATTATTGTTGTTGTTTTTGGTCTTGTTGTTTCCATTCTACAATTTCACAGTGCAGTGTTTGTTCTTGTTTTGATTTTTCTTTTCTTTTTATAAGTTGTGGATACCTTAGACTGTGGTATGTGACCTAGCGTCATTGACATAGATGCCAAATCGAATAAAAATTAAAATAGTTCATTACTTGTCTTGCAGGTCATCTCGACCACGTGACTATGCATCAGAATATCAAAAACTGCAAAGTAATTGGGAAGAAGTGACAGATCACCCTCTCAAACCTTTGGTTGTTACTGTGAGTGGATCAAGTGTAATTTTTATACTCGTGGAAAGCATGTTCTTTATTTCTAGTCATTTGTCTGTTTCTGTTCAAATTGCTAGCTTTTATTCAGTATCGTATTGTATCTTCTAAGCTGACTGCAGCTACAATACAATACAATACAATACGAAAGCCATGCAATATGTCAGACAGATAACAGTAGATGCAAAGCATATGCATTAGAGAATCTTTATTCAAGTAGATTATAATATAGAAATTGCTACAGTTAACATTCGTTGTGTACTGGAACAAAAAGCAACAGACAACACAAATTAGTTAACTTATCGTTGTTGGGACTAAACAGCTATCTACTCTTGCAATGAATTAGAAGTATATAACAGTATGCTGACTAATTTGCAAAGTAAAAGCCCCCATACACAGGCAGATGAGTCCGTCAACCTGTCCACCGAGCAGGACTGCCCCCACCCATTCCCCTGTGTGTGTGTAAGCAGTGGGTTCTTGGTCGAGTCCGTGGTCCAGGTACACTGTTTGACTGGCAGACCTTTATCTGTTTGCCCATCTGCTACCTGCAAGCCCACAATCCATCCATGCAGCAGGAAGAGTCCGCCAAGCAGTTGCCAATATCCACACACAGCTGAACGGGTTGGTGAGCAGATTGACCAACAGGTCAGAGGACCAGTCAGGCTATGGATGGGTGCCTTAAGTCGCTGGTTATTAAGTTGATGCCTTTTCTTATAGAAATTTATTGAATATGGATGTTACTGTAGGCTACCGTTCTTCCAGGATGATAATGAAAAGATCAAACTCAGAAGTGAGAGTTTTTACTTTATTCTCATTTTCTGATATTACATGCAGCCATTATTAACTATAAATCCTATGAGACAGTATTTCTATGAAGTTATTCAGATAGAAATGGTAATTCTTTTTATATGTTTATTTATTAATCATTTACACAACTGAAACCTTCAGTTTTTCTCTACATGGCCCCCTGCATGCTACACACTTTTGCCAGCGATTTGGAAGATTGAACATTCCTTGTTCATAAAAAGTTTGAGGGCGCCACATCAACCAGTTCCACACATGATCCTTGATGTCATCATTGTTTTTGTATTCTTGCTCCCAAAGTGATTCTTTCATGGATGCAAAGAAAATATAGTTGGGGTCTTGGGGGCAGATCTGGACTCAAAGGAGGAAGGTTGAGCCAGTGCACATCCTTCAATTTTTTCCCTTATTGATTTTTCCCCATTTCAAATTCGCAGTATGAGACTTAGCATTTTCATGGAGAAGTATGACATCTCTAATGCACATTTCTCATCTTTTGTTTTGGTAGGCGTCTTTTGCTGATGTTAACAACTGACAGTAGTAAGCTGCATTCATCATACATCAATTTGGTAGAAAATCATTAAGGAACATTCCTCTGTAGTCAAAAAAACACACCCACAAGAACTTTCCTGGCTGAGAGGTGGCTTTGGCATTCATTGGACAGGCTTCATCCTTTTTTTGCTACTCCTTACTTGCTATTTTGGATTATGGAGTGTAATGATAGACCCGTGTGTCATCACACATGATAATACACTTCAAAAAATCCTCCCCTTTTTGCTGGAATTGATTCAGAAGCCCCTCACAGATCAATAACCTGACCTGTTTTGGCTGTTCCATTAAGAACTTCGGAACCCACTGACCACTAATTTTTCTAAAGCCAAGCTGTTCAGTATGAATGGTATGAACACTCTCAGTGCTGGTACCCGCTTCTGCTGCAATTTCTCCAACACTGATCCAGTGACCAGATTCAAGAAGCTCTTGGATGCCTGAGATGTAAAACGTGACCTTGTGTATCAAGCATGGCCTTCATTTTCTACCCTTTCTCAGCCACTCGTAAATTGTCTGGCCAAGCAAACAATTGGTTCTGGGACAATGTAGCATCCTCAAAATGTGCCTTCAAACAAGTTAAAATAGCAAAGGGGTTGACCCCCTCCCCAATTTCACAGGTTAAAAACTTTATGATAAACTGTTGCACAGCAGACAAAGCAATTTCTTGCTCACTCATGGCTGTAGTGACACCAAAACAGAGACTAGCAGCAGATGAAGCTGTTGCCCTCTTCCTAACACACCAACCTTCAAATCTCCATGCCACCATCCTGCTCAGACTTGCTCGTGCAGTACATTGCCCAAATTACTCTTTCTATTTGAATCATCCTCATATATGGAGATGAGTTTCAGCATTTTGCTGCAGCAGGTGATGTTTATGCTTAAGTTATATGTATTTTCACTGGAAAGGCAATATTGTCAGATGCCACGTGAATTATGTATGGAATATGAGAACAAGCTTATAATTGAAAGCTTACAGTTAATAATTAAATCCCATTTATAATTTAAACACAGTTTAAGGAGATGGAGCAAAACTGCCTACATAGTGGAAAAAGGATCTCTATTTACACATAATCCAATTTTCATTAATCATACAAATTTTTACTTAAGGAGAAAACCCAATGATCTTCTAGAACTGATCAATACTAAGTGATAAATAATGGCAGGGAGTTGCAATCCAACCTGGAATATGTGTATTTCCAGGCAGAGATTCTTAACTACTCATACTAAATAACACAAAGATTGCAGCATTGCTTCTCTGTAACCAAGGGCAAGATATTTCAGAGACTTTTTCAGATGCAGCCGTAGCTTCCTATCTGTGTTGAAAGAGCAAAGATACTTGAGCATTATTGTGGACTGATCTTGTAATCATGTCCAGACACTGAGACATTCAAATGTAGCTCCTTTCACCAAGGCTTTACAATCACCAGGCAAAACCCTCATTATCAGCTGCTGCTTTGGACTACAAGTGAGCTCAATGTCAAGGCTGTGGCTTTTGTCTCTCCACTGACATCTCATTGATGTTGGTTCATAATCCACAACTTTGCTGCATATTGAATCTTGTGCTGTAGGGTGGAATGATAAAGAAGTGCTTTAGGAATTTTTATAAAATCCTGACTTACGGGTCAGTGTTTGGCATTATAACATGCCTGTCCTTATCCTGGGAGTACAAAGTCTGTGTGTGTCCAGCTATCGTTCTTCAATGTTTTATTAGTTTTTTATATTATACTTTCTGACTTGTTCCACACCCACAAGAATCTTCTCATTTTTGTGTCTATGGAACGAAAATGGAATCTAGTCTAATCTACATTTCAGTGTGATTGTTAAGACACATTAGATGCTTTTCAAATGTCCTTAAAAATGTCATTGCCATCTGTGCGGTAAATGCATGTAATCCATGTGTAATGTTGGCACAGGATGTCAGTAAAAAGTGTCTGGAACATTACATAGATAACAGCTTTTAAGTTTTAATTCATAGAGACCACCATATGTTAGAAGAGAATCTTTTTCTCTGAATGGTTACATTCTGGCACACTGACTGTAATTGGTTGGATTAAAATATCCCTTTGTTTTGCATTCATTGCTGCATAGTTTCAGCTGTATGGTCATTTTCAAGTAAATATATAGTAATATAACCCATCAAGCTGATATCAGCTTGCAGTTGCAGCCTTCATGATGTCACATAAAGTTAAGGAACTTAAGGGCAGACTTTGTAGTTAAATGTTTCTTGAACAGCAGTGACATAGTGTTCTGCTGTCAAATATGTCCATTAGATGGGTTGTGCTGTACAGGTGCTAGAGGAGGGTGAGGGAGAAACACTCCCTCTCTATCAGAAAGAAGAATCAAATTTGATTATTGGATAGTAATTGCTAGTTTCTTATGGATCTGTCTGCTACATGTAATTGTTTTTGACTGTGTGGTTTTTGATTTTCTCTGTCATGATTATCAAAAATAGACCTCTCGTGCACAAAAAAGAAACGTAACCTACAAATGACAATGGCATTCATCCCTGCCATGAATATTCCATTGGGACCTCATACACTGATGTCCATATTTTAGACAGTTTTTTAAGATTCTGAAATCCTTTACATTTCATTTTATGAATTGAGAAGGTATAAATAATGCATTTTATTTCTGTACTTTCATGCAAAGGTGCATGGTCAGAGTCGTTTTTACACGATATTATTGGAAATCCCATTATAAAAACACCACCCACCACAGTACTTCTGTTTTTTATGCAATTCTTTTGAAGGACGAGAATGAATGAAAGGAAAGATGTTTGTTGTTATTGCTCCTTCTAGACTGATTCCTTGTTTTTCTGTCTTGTGCATATTACATTTTAACTGTAATTATGACTTGTGTAATATGTACACATCACTGACTGTTTTTTTTTTAGCTTTCAGTTACATTTATTGTTTGTTTGTTTGTTTGTGTCTAGATGACTGAGAGTCGTATAGCCCGTCGGACTCTGGGCGGTAGCACAGCAAGCAGCACAGGATCTTCAACACCAACGCCTACACAGGATCCTCTGGGAGTTGCCTTGGATGGCAGTGATCCCCTCAGCCAGTTTGCTAAGCAAGAGATGGATCCCTTATCGAAAATGGCAGCAGACATGGTATGTAAGGGCTGTCCAACAACCCTTCACCTATTGTACAATAACTGATTTAAATTTTTCTAAGTAACATAATACTACCTTAAATGGCAACCTGAATCACTCATTAGTTAAGAGTTTCAGACACTATTTAAACTGCTTAAGAAGGATATATTTTGTAATGCATTTTTCTATTTTAATTTTTGTTTTTGTCCCCTGAAGATGTGGGAATCAATGTCAATGAATTCATAAAGAGACTTATCATCACATAAGATGGTCTGTTTTTGAATGTAAAAAGGCTGTAAAATGTGGGCCGGCCACTGTGGCTGAGTGGTTCTAGGTGCTTCAGTCTGGAACCGCGCTGCTGCTACAGTCGCAGGTTCAAATCCTGCCTCGGGCATGGATGTGTGTGATGTCCTTAGGTTAGTTAGGTTTAAATAATTCGAAGTCTAGGGGACTGATGACCTCAGATGTTAAGTCTCATAGTGCTTAGAGCCATTTGAACCATTTGTGAAATGTGATACAGTAGTTAGAACATTAGTTACATTGTGGAAGAGAGAGAGATTTAAATCCTGTAATTTTTAGACAGTCATTTCAGCTGAATGCCTTCGACATCACCACACCTGATATTTTTTCTATCCTTGTTCAAGCTGAGCTTGTGCTCCATATCTAATGATCTCGGCAATGAAACATTAAATGCTAAGCTACATTATTTCCTTTCTAAATAATAGATTATTAACATTATTTCAATGCTGGAGGTAAGTATAAACCACTTAATCACCAAAAAGAACCTTATTCGCAAATTTACCATCATCAAATAGATGACCTCTCAGTAAATTCTGAGATTGTAGGCATATCAGGACATGAAGGAGCAGTTAACCCCAGTAGTTGATTGCACTAATTCACAGTTCACAGAGCTCCACATACCATTTTAAAAACTATGGTCTGCTATTACATGCTTCTTGAGCAAGTGTCAGAACACTAAAATTGAAGCAAATATGGTTGAACTCATTTTGTTATTAAGGGGATGGTAATGACCAACTCTTTTTCAAATTTTTATGGTGTAATGTTGATAAATAAGAAACTCTGTTAATGAATAAATATTTAAAAAAGATCTTACTATGTGACATCACAGTGATATGTACACGGAAGAGCTGTCAGAAATGCTAACTTTCAGATTCAGATTCTTCTGATTAGCAAAAGAGAGGGAAGGGCTGTTCTTGCAGGTGTGCCTTCTTCTCCTTAAAATTAAGGCCAAGTTTGTGATGTTCCCTTGTGAATGGACCAAATATTTCAAGAGCTTCCATAAATCATTCTCGATTTTAGGAGACAAAAAAAGATCAGCGAAGTTATTCAGGAGGCACATGATAAAATGTTATTATATCCTGTGCTTGCTGAATGAAATAGAGTGTTTGTAAATAGTAGGTATACACAAATTGTGGTAGATTAAATTTGAAGTCATTGAGATACCGGTAATTGTTCTAAGCTTGTTTGGTATCAGGGAGATTTTCATATTGTGTGTAAAATAAAGATTCCAGTGGAAGAAGACAAGTCTTTAACATTGTCAATTTAATTAAAAGAAGGTGTCAAGCCTAAGTGAACCGACATCAGCATAATATAGTTTTATTATTTTTTATTTTATTTTTGTCAGCTTCAACATCTCACTTGATTTGAGTAGTAAGTACTGGTACTGGTACAGGTACATTTACAATTTCACAAAAAATAATATTCAGCAATAAATAATTATATTTTAAAATACAGAAGTGAAGGTAAGAAGAGAAAGAATAACTTATTAGCAGTTGCTGAAACTGATGCAGCCAGAGTAGAACCAACAGTAACATGAATAAAAGGAATCATTTTACAGAAGGTAGACATTGAAGATGTTTTTATTTTTTTGTTTTGCTAGTATCCTTACCATCTCTATCACTTCTACATACTCTGTCAACTAGCAACTAGGGATTCTTTTTCAGTTCCATAATATAATATAATTTAGCCTGATTCGTGAAAACACTTTTACTTGTTTTTAGGCAGGTACTATTTTATAAATTGTTTCTCTCATGTGTAAGAAAAAATGAATTTGCCTCAGATAATTGTAAAATTATTATTTAATGTTCAGTGGGAAATTAAACCATCAGGACAGAAAAAGGCAAAGGATGCTCCTCAGGATAATATAGAGCCATGGTCTTCTCGGAAATCAGCCATTTTGAGTAAATTTACTACATCAGAAAAACTGTCAATTATGACAAGCTTTTTATCTGGTGGAGAGAAAGGTATTGTAAATCTTAGTCAAACGTATTATTAATGTAGCTCTCAAAAATTAATTTGTAATCAGTGAATTTGACAGCAGTTAATTTTATGTTGCAGTTGTTGTAAAAGCGCAAAGTTCTGTTGTGGACAAGGTTAAGAACAGGCTTGAACAGCTTGATGACTTTGAAGAAGGATCTGTTAGGCAAATGCTGGATCTGTCTCAGCATGAGTATACTAATCGCATAGAGCAGCTCAATCAAGAACTGGTACAGGCATGGCACACTGACCAACGTGTAAAGGCACTCAAAATTGCAATTCAGGTAGGTGGGAGAAACTTATGATTATCTGATGCCTAAATAGTAAAACTGCTGATTATTGCACAGAAGTTGAGAGAATATGTACTTAATTTTGAACTGCATTAGTAGGTTATAAGTATAGCAATATCAGAAAATTATTATGCCATCCCTCTGAATGTCACAGACCAGAAGTTATAACAATATAGAATTGAAAAAGTGAGTAAGGCTGGTCACAAAACACATGGCTAGATTCATTTATGGAAGAACATTATTGACAGGAATAAGAAGATAATTTGAAACTGACTAATAGTATGTTTTGCATGAATGCAAAGTTGTGGTGTGGAATCTTTTATATAAATTCTTGGTGTCTGTTCTTTTGGACATGTGTGTTTCATTCCTTCTGTATGGTACAGTTCAGTTTCGGCAGAGTGACATGTTCATTAAGATTACTTGTTTTAAAAGAGTAAAAAGAGATATCACTCCAAAGATGGATCTGCAACATTCTTCCTCCGCAGAGCATGTTAATAACAATAATTAAAGCTGTGCATTTACCATTCCCTAGTGTACACTTAAAAAGGCTACAACTGGACAATTTACGTAATTGGCAGAAGGTTTGCTGCCTTGCTAAAAGCTGATGTCTCTCTCATTGCACTATTGAGCTGCTATTTCTTTGATGCCACTTATTTAACAAAAATGTGATCTTACACACTAGTGTTGAAGCATAACAGTTATTATGTGACTGGAACAATGAAGACACCCACTTAAGATACATGGACTGCCCCTAGCCTGAAGGGTTAACATTATGCAGATGGTAGAGGATCATAAAGTAGTTTAAAATATATAGACCTATTATTTTTTTATTTACATAAAGAAACACCATACAGTAACAGCTTAAGCTGTTAATGTCTATTCAGACTGATCACTGCTAGTTTCCATGACTGTGTTATAGTGATGCACTAAATTTTGCTGTTGTCTGTTGCACAAGGAGACACAGCCCCCTGTTGCCCTCCAGTTTCTGCTGCTGTTTCATACACAAATGACTTTATGAAACCCCAAAGGAAAAATTGTAATAATGCAGTCCAGAAGTTATAAGAATATAGAATAAATAGCATGTAAACCATTCACTGCATTTAAAGGTTGAGTAAGGTTGGTCACAAAATACATGGCTAGTTTCATTGATGAGAAAACATTATTGACAGTAACAAAAAGCTAATTTAAAGGTGACTTGTTATTTGTTATGATTAAATGTAAAGTTATAGTTTGGAAGGAAAGTGTGTAAAGCTATAAACTGTTTGATTCTTCGTAACCAGTTTAGTTGAGTGTAGGCAGATTGACATATTCATTATGACTACTTGTTGACGCCGTCAAGAGGGAAAAGAGTAAAAACATACATGATTGCAACCATGGATCTGCAACATTCTCCTTCTTCAGAGCATCTTAAGAACAAGATTGAAATTGTGCATTTACCATTCTCTAGAGTATGCTTAAAAAGGCTCCAACTGGACAATTTACGTAATTGGTAGAATGGTTGCTGGTCTGCAAAAAGCTAATGCCTTTCTCATTACACTACTGAGCTGCTGTTTCTTTGCTACCACTTATTTAATGACAATATGATTTTACGCACCAGTACTGAAGTGTAACAGCTATTACGTGACTAAGACTGTCCCAAGCCTTAAGGGTTAACATTTTGCAGATGATAGAGGATCATAAAATTGTTGAAAATGTATAGGCTAATTAATTTTTTTATTTAGATAAACAAATTGTCCAGTAACAGCTTAAGCTGGTAATGTCTATTCAAACTGATGTGCCAGTCTCCATGACAGCGTTACAATGATACACTAATTTTTTCTATTGTCTGTTGCACAATGAGACACTGCAAAACTGTTGCCCTCCAGTTTCTATTGCAGTATTATACACAAATGACTACATAAATCCCAAAAGAAAAAGAAAAAAGTCCATGTGAACATGACTCAATAAAATCTCTTCAAATTCTACTGTACAGATTATTCTTTGTCAAGAATCAGTTCTCTGTGTACTGAATAACCCTCATGCATTTACATCTGTGGCGATAAATTAGGAAGATACCTACATCAAAAGTTTTCTCTGTACATTCATTCACCTTTCTGTCTCAACACCCTGCTGCATCAAACAATAAGTACCCTCCGCCACACACCGTAAGGTGGCTCGCGGAGTATAGATGTAGATGTAAATCCATTTCTGCAAGTTCCTGTAATGTGTTATGCTTCAGTCAAGATTTCTGTAATTTCAGAATGGCTTTGATCCTGTGAGAACTTTCTGATATAACATTTCATATATGGGACAATGATTTTCCTAAATTACTCCATCTGAATCTGAGTTTATTCATTTGGTAAAGCCGTGGACATCTCTTTCCTTTATACGTGTTGAAACTAAATTAGTATGCAGTCTCTAATGATCATTATCACCATTGTTGGCATCTTGATTTGTAACCATAAACAGGAAAGCATTTATAACTTAAAATATCAAGATACATACATTAATTTAGTGTGCACACTTAAACTTACTTGTTTATGAAAGAGGATCCAATCAGAGGAGTGTTGTCAAGAAAGCAAGCCATATATGTGAATGTAGACTTTCCCATTGTATTCTGTTGATGGAATCTTCATGGTCTCCCATTCAGGGGGTTATGTTTTAATTTCATGATGCTTCAATGAGTGTCACTCTCATCGTCTTCTGGCAAAGTGCCGAGATTGTACAGGTGCCCTACATATATTCCTGAGTGGTAGCTGTCTCTCCCCACCACTTCCCCCATGTGCAGGGCACAGAGTGTCATTTGACTCTCAGTCCATTTAGTCTGGCCCAGAGTCATGAAATGTCAACTGCTGGTTGCATTCTTGGTGTGTAGCTGTTAGTGCAGGAGTCCATGCCAAACTTAGCTGGTAGCCCTCATCCCTGTTGACAAGATTGTTATGCAGCCTTATCTCAATTGATTCTTTGGTGATGCCCTCCCAAAAGCCAATAACTCAGCACAACATTTTTGTTTTCTCAAATTTGAACGTATATCCCTTGTTGAGCCTATGTTCTGCCACTGCTGATTCCCATGTAGCATTGTGAGATGCAGCGCTGTGTTTTTCCAGTGCACCAGCAGCCACATTCGCAAGGTATGCTGTATACACCGGGTATTTGCTGTTGTAATTTGTCCTGTACCTAATCAAGCATATCATTCATTTTTTGTGGTGGTCAAAAGATGGTCTTGATGTTTTTTCTGACATTACTTACAATTATCACTGGGGGTAGGCCTAACACAGGGGATACAGATGAGTTTCGTTTCTTCATTCTATACCTGACGACTCTAGTACACAGGGCACATGTCATTAGTGACAAAGATAGCCTCCCAGCTGATTTTTGTGAATGTTTCTCATGGAGAAAACAGTGGTGTAGCTGAAATATTTTAAGCAGCTGAAGTTTGTGGAGTCACAATACCTGCTTCATTTACTGGCATGGTATAAATGGTCTGAAGATATTCATGATGATTACATTCCGACCAAAACTGGTAAACATTCCAAATAAATATTTTATTGTGATCAAGACTGTTTTTACTCTATTGTTAGAAATGTGTTTCACTAAAATGGGTGCAGTGAAGCACAGATTAGATATGCACTGGAGAAAACAAATGACACAACAAGAAGAGTGAGAGAAAGAGGGAGAGAGACTCACTTTTATCCCCTATGTTGGGCCACCACCAGCTAAAATTGTGAGATTCCTCATAAAAAAACAATATTGGGGCCACCTGTTGACCGCAAGAAAAAAAAAGAAGATATGCTTGGCTTGGTAAAGGACAAACTACAACTGCAAATACCCAGTACATACAGGGTATTCAGAAATTCTTTATAGATGGGAGTGAGTACATAATACTTTCTGTTCTGTGATGTTTTCAGTTGAGATAAGTAATGCGTCCACGTCTGCTGAGGGAAAGAGAAAGTCTTGGAGTTGCTTGTCCTGGTATGCAATAGGGTAGACAGAATAATGTGTACTATGTCAGATGGTTACCTGATGTCACTTTACATCTGCCTTGCTGTAGGACCTATTCAATGCCTGTTTACCTCCAATAAACTAAACACGGTTTGGTACATGTTCTCAGCTATATCAAAAACATTTTCCACAACATAGCATGCCATTCCACAAACTTTTGCTCAAGTTACGCTGTGGCTCCGAGGAACAGGTACCTTCACCATGAGAAGGAAGGACCATGGTGCTCCACGGCAATGCTGCATGCTCGAATTTGAAGTATATGTACTATATTGCGTTGAAGGGAACCCATCAATGAATACACGCACAATTGCACATGCAGTGGGTGTTAGCCATCTGGAATGTTCTGCATGAGCAACAATTACATCTGTACGACTTAAAAAGGTATAGGCTTAGGTCAAACTGATTTTCCACAATGCATTGCCTGCTGCATGTGGTTCCTGCACTGCTGCATTGACACACCCCAGTTTCCACATCAAGTTCTAGTCACAGATGGATGCAAATCCGCTAGGGACTGTTTTCTAAATTTGTGAAACAGACAGGAAAGATGAAAACCCTTGTGCCATGCATGTTCAGGAATTTCATCGCCAGTTTGGTATTAACAAATTGAACCCATTCTTGGAAGCTGTGCTATTGATTGTCCATCAGGAAATGTGGTTTCAGCATGACAGTGCACCACCTCACTTCTCACTTGCGGTTTGGAGATATTTCAACAGACGATATGGTGAAGGATGGACAGGCTGATGTGGTCCAGCCGCAATTTCCAGATTTAACTCCTACAGGACTACTTCTTGTGGGATTGTATGCAAAGTTAAATTACAAGACACCTGTAGAAACTGAGGAAGATCTGCTGGCATGAGTTCTGGCCACTGCACTAGAAGCTATAGAATCACTAGATGAAATGGAGAGTGTATACCAGAACATGTGTCATAAATACAGTGTCTATAACAGCGATGGTGGGTGCCACATTTAGCCACTATTGTAATGCATCAGTACTGTTCTCTACATACAGTATGCAGGGTCCTTTTTTTGTTTTGGAATAATGTAAACACGCAACGTTTAAATGTTTAAGCAAACAAATCTGCCTGAGTGATAAATGGAGGTTTCATTATGTTTCCTTTCAAATTCTTACCTAACAATTGTACTGCGTCACACCTAATTCAGTTCCTCAATCGGAAGTGGATAAAATAATCATATGAATTGAAACAATTGTAGAACGAAAACAGTATGTTTCCAGATGTGGGTTCCTATTCAAAATATTATGTTCTCACTCCCCAGTATAAGTGCTAAAAGTTGGCAACAGGAATTTCCAAACACCTGGTGTAGTACCTTGTGAGTGTGGCCACAAGTACATTTGGTAACCACAGTGCTGCATGGAACATATTACATGGTTACATGTGGGGCATAAAGATAAATCTCCAGTGGCAGAACTCTTCCTCAATGAGGGATATACATTTTAATTTGAGAAAACAAAAGCAATGTGCTGAGCTCGTGGCTTTTGGTGAAGCATCATCAAAGAATCAGTTGTCTTGAGGTAAGTCTCCATGACAAACTCATCAACAGGGGCAAGAGGTACCAGATTAGTTTGGAATGGAACCCGGCACTAACAGCTGTGTGCCAAGAACGCACCCAGCAGTTGACACTTTGCAGGTCTGGGCAAGACTGAATGCACTGAGAATCAAATTACAGTCTGTGCTTCTCACCACACTCCGCTCCAGGGGGGACGGTTGGGGAGAGACAGCCACTGCTCATATGGGTTGACCGCAAAATCTCAACACTTCACCAGAAGATCATGAGAGGGACACATATTGAAATGTCACAGAATTTCAATGCAGCCACCTGGATGGAAGCCTGGGAAGATTTTGTTAAAGCAAGCCCTGCCCAGTGCACTCAACCTACTTACGTTTTGCACTTTGTACCATGTGACTACGAAGATGGAAGGCACACTTGGAAGTAACCAATGAAAACATATGTCATGTAATTGTGCGCTACATTGTTTGATAGTTAAGGTTGGTAGTATTCACACACAAAACACAATGGGCCCCAAGTTTTTGTAGTTTTACCAACTCAAAACTAGGGAATTCAAACATTAAGATGAAATGCACAGATAGTTAGATACAGTGTTGTTACATATTTTTTTCCATGTGCTGTTTCGAATATTGAACATCACAATGTTCTTGTTCTTATTGGAAAAGTATCTCGTGTAATATGCTGTAAAAATAATGAATTTAAGTGACTGAAAGTTGTTTCTCATATGATGTTGAATCTCATACTCAACTGTGCAGTGTCTGACCAGAAGTACATCATACCATTATATGTCATCCTCTTTTCTTGTTCTGTTCAAAGATGACGTGAGTGCTGGAGGACTGTAAACGTAATAACCTCTGTTATCTTGTCATCATAAAATAAAATAAACAGTGGGCTGTAAAATAATTTGATCATGTCTTTGAGGTACAACTTTTAATAATTTATCTGTAGTGTCTCACTAATAAGTTATTTTGCCTTGCTTTCAAAAATTTCTAAACATCTTTCTAACATTTTCACATGAACAAAACCATCATCTCTCTCCTTTCATCACTACCTAAAAGCTGATTTGAAAACAGTTCCAAATATTTGAGAGATACTCCATACAGATTGCATTATATGGACTATTTTGAAAATGTACTTCACTTTTACAGGATTCTACAAAAAAAATGAAGGCTTCCATTCAGTCTACCTATAATTAATTCCACGTGTTAACTTCCATTCACATTAACGTTGTCCATAGGAATCTACTCCGTGTGGCTGGGTCCAGCAACTGGGTATTTACTTATTAAACATTATTGATTTTTTTTAATTATTTGTATCCATTAACTTGCCTTAGCTGTATTTAAGATGAGTTGCTATTCACTTCAGAAAATATGAATTTTCTTTAAGCCTTTGTTGATACCCCAATACCTTATGATAAAAAGCATTTTTGTAGTATGTCTGTATTGTGCACTGAAAATGTAGTTTGCAGGAAAGTGTCATCATAAGGTCTTATGATATCAAGAAAGGCTTAAAGAACATTTACATTTGCTACTATGAATAGCAGCTAACTTTATATGCAGCTAAAAGTGAGTTAATGCATGTAGATAATAGGAAAAACAGTAAAATTGAATAAAGAGTAAATACCCAATTGCTGGTTACCCTACTGCTGTGTTTGTGTATGGGGGAGTGAGTTAATCAGCATTGAAGTTGGTCAATCAGGCCATAGTGCACACAGATTAAAGTGGCCCGCCAGGGATGCTGTTAATAAACGTGTTCTTCATTCGGTTTCCTAAAACCGAACAAGAGAGCTATACAAAAGTTGGACATGGGACGGTAGTAAGTATCAAACCCTAGCCAAAGGCTGAATAGTCTCGTGCACTATCATATACACTATGAGAACAACTGACACTAATTGTATTTGGTGGGCCACTACAATCTGTATGCGCAACAACCTGATTTAATACTAATTAACTTGGAAATGGTGCAGTGCATCAAATTTTTTTCTTAACCATTGTTTCTCTGCACAACCTACCCTGCAACACCTTTACAAGCTTTCCAGGCTGTTTCTCACCACCCTGTATGTATATGAGTACTAAATGGCTCATGTTAGTTTGTGAAGTAACTACCTCCTACTAGTTGCATCACCATAACTGGAAAAATAGCTAATTCCGTCTTTCTCCTTTGCAGTGCTCAAAGTTGTTGGTGGATACATCTGTTATTCAGTTCTATCCAAGTAAATTTGTTCTAATAACAGATATTTTAGATATATTTGGGAGATTAGTATATGAAAGACTGCGGACCAAAGCAGAATATTATGTGTAAGTATGGAGCTCTGAAAATTTGATCTTATATTTATCCATGTTGCATAGTTACACCATTACGTAATACACAGTTAAAAGATCCTTTAAAGCAGACGCTTAATTGACTGGGGAAAAAAAAATTTGTGATTTCGTGAGAAATACATTGATGAGTCAAAACTTTATGACAACCTGCATAATAATGTGTTCTTCCACCTTTGGACTGTCTTTAATGACCTCACTGTCAATGGGACATTAAACTCCCTAACCTCCTTTGCTTCCTTCCTTCCACCTTTGGAAAACAATACTGCATTAGTTCTGCATGCCACAGATTCGACAAGTCCTTAGCAGGTTTCTGGATGTATGTGGCGCCAGATGTCTACATGTGGGTCACACAGGTCTTGTAAAATTATAGTCCAGGCACTTGCAGGCATGTAGGTGACACCCAATAACATCACAGATGTGTTCTGTAAGGTTAAGGTAAGGTGAATTTGATGGCCAAGACATCAGTGTGAGATCACTATCATGTTCTTGAAATCACTGTAGCATGATTCTGGCTGTGTGCACAGACAGTTATCCTTTTGGAAGAGCCATCATTGTCAGGAAAGACATCTACCACGAAGGGGTGCAGGTGGTCCCCCCACAGGTGTCATGGTGCCTTTAATTACTGTAACAGGTCTCGTAGAAGCCCGATGAATGGCCCTTGTTGCGTAACACTGCCCCCACAGCCTGTGTCAGTGTTGTGGTGCACACTCTGAGCAGCTGTTTGCCTGAATGCTGCGGCAGTGGCTGCGTAGGTGGACAGGGGTAAACCTTCGTGGCAGAGTCATCTGTTGACCTATGCACCTGAACCTAAGGTACCATCAAAGGCTGCTCAAGTGTGGCAGGTCTTGAGAACCTAGTGTTGTAAATGAAAATAAATTAGATGAACAGTGTAGGAAAAGACAGATTGCTACTTACTGTAAAGGTGACACATCAGATTGTAGGCAGGCACAGTTAAAAGATATGTAGCTTTCAGCCACAGCCTTTGTCAGCAAAGAGAGACACACAAACAACATTCACACACACACGTACACACACACATAAAAACAAGTACACCTTATGCACACATGACCACCAACTCCAGCATCTTGGGCCGCAGTTGACAGTCGTGCCCCTGCACGCGCGCCAGTTTTTGTGTGTGTGTGTGTGTGTGTGTGTGTGTGTGTGTGTGTGTGTGTGACTTTACTGATGAAGGCTGTGGCCAAAAGCTACATGTGAGTGTCTTTTATGGTAAGTAGCAATCTATCTGTTCCTACATTGTTGATATTCCTACCTCGAGTTCCCATTGTTTAATAAATTAGATGAGATAGGGGAGGCCTTGGAAAGAAGTCTGAGAAAATCTCTGCACCGTTTGACATTTCAGCCTGGTGTGTCAAGAGCATCTGCTCATAGAGCTGTGCATAAACTGAAATTGAAACCATACAAAATAATGGTAGTGCATCAACTGAAGAACTCAGATATTGTTGCTTGACGTCATTATTCAAACTGGCTGTTACAGTCTGGGCACAGTGGGGATGTTGATCCAGAGATGCTTTTTTTGTGATGAAGTGTGGCTGCATTTGTCAGGGTACATAAATTCTCAGAACAGTCGATGTTGGTGCTATGAAAATCCTCGTGAATTACATCAACAACCTCTGCATGATGTTAAAACAGGAGTGTGGTGTACAAGTACTGCGAGACAAATTACAGGTCCAATCTTTTTCAACAATACATTCTGACAGGTATGTGAACAATGGATTGCATGTTTTTTTTCCCTTCAAAAACTAATACCTAACTAAAAGATGTGTAGTTATTTCATGTATGACAATGCGAGACCACACATTGGCAATGCTTCTGTGACAGCAATACGATTTTTGGTGATAAAATGGTTGACTGGCCTCCTCATTCTCCAGATGTAAATCTGTGTGATTTTTACCTTTGGGGAATGTTAAAAGACAAGCTGTAAGCAACAAATCCCCAAATGCTCAGAGAGTTGGAAGACAGGGTTCGGCTAGCCATTTCTCATATTTTGGCATCCGAAGTTCGTCGAGCATTTGCTAATTTGTTCAGGAGATGTCAGGCTGCTCTTACCGTAGAGGGATCTCATTTTGAGCACCTATTGTAAATAAAGGTAAGCTTAAGTTAATCAGATGGCAACATTGTTTATGCTTAACTCAGGGGAAGCGCACAGCAGTCGACTACCAGCAGATTGGTGTCCAAGAGTCAGGTGTGGTGGCGAATGGCAGATGCAGTGGTGGGGGGCAGTGGCCATGCCGTGCTACCTGTAGACCCCTCCCGGGTGTCTTTTGCGAGACACCCTCTACTTAGAGAACAGATAATGATAATGTACAAATGAGAGCTTTCGTGAAGCAGTAGCTCATGGCTGTCAGCACTTGTATTTTCAGTAGGATCTTCAAAAACACACACACAAACTGCATGTACTTGGAAAGCATTGAAGGCATGCCAATAGGACTGATGGTAGCGTAGTGTTTGGTCTGTATATGAGTTCAGTTGGAATGCGATTGTTAATGTCACTGGTTATGACTGCTTTATAGTTGTGTTTTACATGGATTTGTGTACAAAGTGATATTGCTGTGGTTGTCAGTTGATGAAAAGAAGTCTCAACAAAAAGATTAATGGATGTTATGCTAACTTTCTAGGTTAAGGGTCATATTTGTAGTCTCATGTCAAAATACACATATCACTTTTCTTTTCTTTCTGTGAATAACACACATCTACCTGATTTGTTTCACTTGTGTTCTAAGATTAAAATGGGTATTGGCTTCACCTCCTAAGTACCCGCTTCCTATCAAAAATGTGACACCATTTAAGTCAAGCTTGTTCTTTTTCTCACTCCCATATAGTTTTCCCTTTAACAACAGAAATATTGATATAAGGAGAAACATAAGTTTTAACTATGAAATCCATCATATAATTCCTTTAAATAAGTCAATTTTTAATTATATTTTGATAATATGAAATTTAATTCCGTAAGGTAACAGAAAAATGTATGAAAACTAAAAACATTGAAAGTAAAAAACAAATAACTTGTGGGTGGGGAGGGTGGGCAGCCAAAACTTCTCTGGCAGAGGGTACCAACGCACCACACATGCATTCTTCTAATAAATCTGGACTTTATCTCTACAGCTTTTAATTTTCTAATTGTTATTACTGTAATAATAGCTATAAAATACATTTTACCGAAGACAAATTATTTGTTGTTTTTTTTCTGGATTTTCTGTTTTCACTCTTCTGAGTATATCACTAGATCTTCTGAATTTTTTTAACTTACTTAGTAAATCATCTGATACTATTTGCTTGTTTCAGACCTGGTAGTAAAACACCAACATCTCTTCCAGAAAAATTTACTCCAGACATGGTACCAGAATCTGCTAAGGAAACGTGTAGGAACTGGTTCTACAAAATTGCATCAATCAGAGAACTAGTACCACGGCTTTACGTTGAAATGGCTATTTTAAAGTCATATAGCTTCCTAACATCAAGGTATTGCCCAAATCTTTTATAATTATGATTACTTGTATACCAAAAAGTATTGTTATTAAATACTTGTATGGCATAATTGTTCAATACAGTGAGTTCTCCCAAGCACTTTTGAGGTTGACGAGAATGATCAGAGGCATCGGTGATCCACTTGTGGCTGTTTATGCGAGATGTTATTTGTGTCGAGTAGGCATGGCTGTCTCTCCATTTTCAGACAGGGAATATATAAAGGAGAATTTCTATGACTTTTTGGCATCATATGACCAGGTAAGTACACAGTCAAAATGTATGTTACCCTCACAGTTTCTTCCTTTGACCATTTTGTGAAATTTCAAAAATAATGTTTGAATTTTAATAAGTTCTTTATTCAGATAGTTTCTATGAGTATGTGATTATCACTGACATCTCTGTTGTTCCGACAACTGGTGGAATGTAATGCCTAACATGCTATATGCCCCTGTGGGTCACTGCAATCACCATATGAAAAACTGAAATAAAAAAGATCTAAGTGCTGTAATAAGGAATTTTTAAGTTTTGTGTGAAATGGGATGTATATAACAAGCCCAGTAATGTATAAAAGGCTCAAATTGTCACGAGTGAAAATGTAGTAGCAAATGCAATCAGCAGATGGCATGCAGTTTAACAGCCACTGCTGTTATCATAGGTAAGGCTCTGAATTCCGTGGAATTAATCCTCTGCATTAGATAAAATGGTAGTGGCAGCAGATGTTTATAACAGTTTGAGTGAAAGGAAACAGCAAATTAAAAGAGAAAATACTGTGACAACAATGAGGAAAAAGCTGAAAAATGAAGGGAATGAATACAAAAGTTCAAGTAATAAATGTATTCCTGTGAAAGCTCCTCCAGCACAGGAGGTAAATCTCATTACTGACCACTAACCTACACCATAACTGGACAGACAGTTTATTATTGAGTTACCAGATGTATTGTTCTAGAAGATGTAAAGGACATGATACAGCAACCAAGGCAAATAAAGTCATTTATCATAATTTACATGAATGTATCTGACTTCTTTGAGTTCAAGAAAGCAGCAGATTGTAATATAAACACAGCAGATCTAAACATAGACAAAGTACAGTGATCGTGGTTAGAGAAACATAAGCCGTATGTAGTTAAGACCAAGAGAATCTTAAATTAAACTGAGGCTTGGGAAGGTATCCCTATTTTGAGAAAAGGTGTATAGTACAGGACATCATGAAAATGCAACTTCCTGCCCTGGGTGTTACAAGCCACATCTGTGAAGAAAAGAAGAAAGATTGGATTGAAGTGGTGCAGTACATGAAAAATAATGATCACATACAGTTTTACAAAAGCAGAATAAAATTTTACTGTTTTTTTCTGATTATTGAAGCACAGCACTTAGAGTTTTTCATTACATTTCCACTTTCAGTAAGTTTTTCATACAATTGCAATACAACGTTTGTAATTTTCTTTGGAAAGTACATCTATACTAAGCTTAACTTTAAATAAAGATCAGATTAGATTAGATTCATTTTTCATTCCATAGACCCGAAAAATGATATGATTCTCGTGGATGTGGAACAAACACATTAATAGTGCAGTTGCGACCATTAATTACCTAGTATAGTTAAAACACATTTTCCTCAAATTCATGATTGTGGAACTTAGAGCCTTTTTTATTTTAAGTTCTTCAATTCACCACATTTTTGGTCAAGGTAAAATAAAAAAAACTACATAATGTTGCTTCACAATGTATGGGAGTTTGTCTCCAAGAAACATTGCTTGTACTGGAAAAAATATATTGAATTGCACCTCTTAAACTATCATCAGCCAATTAGCTGGTGATATGAGCACCATTGTTACAGGATATCAGGAACCAATTAATAAAGCGAATATTGTACTGAATTAACAGGTAATAGGCTGCCTGTCAATTGTAATAAACCCATACTTCAGCATTTTCACATGCTAGTGAGGGATACTCTGCCCTCTTACGATTGTGTGAAGAACGTAAAGCAGAAGACAACATATTCCAGGGAAAGAATAGATGAATCGCACATATTTATCACCATCTTCAGAAGTGGGATTTACCTTAATACTTTCAGAAGATTATTCTTCATCTCTATCCATAGTATACATTTGGTAGTTTACTTAGTGTATTTTTTATCACACCAGACCTTACATCAATGTTCATACTCAAAAGAATATTCTTACTCAGCAGAATATTCTAACCTATTCATTATTATATGTATCATATTTATACTATACAAATCTAATGCACCATCAAATGTAATACACATACCAATTTTAAAAATTAAAAGTATAAAGAAAGAGTTTGTTGGTGTGTAACTTGTAGGCTAAGTTTATTTTGCACAACAATGGATGTATACACGAACTATCAAAACGACAACAACAATTTTTAAGTGATACAGCCATTATTTAAAAATAACCCCTAACTAGACTACCTATTTGGCATGCAAACAAACATACCATAATTTACAGATGTTACTCATTGTTATTCACTAATCCCATCATTATTGGAATCCTCAGAGGAGTCTGCCTTCCCCATCATCCTTGGTGTTGTTCCAGAGCACATCATCTTCACTGCCTTTCAAGGTATTTGAAATAAAGCATTTCTTGAATGGTTTTACAATCATTGCTACTTCAATGCCATTCCAAGCTGCCAAAACCCAGTGTGCAATAATGTGGGTGTAGCAGCATGCTTAATTTGTCCCGTCAGAGTCATTTCACACTTCGGTTCACGGAACCATTTTCCATGCTGTTCCTGAATGCAACCTTTGAAATGTAACACAGAAGTCATTCCTCAGGAATAATAACAAGGTCATTGGCAAGGCTGTAGATCTTCTTTTTATGTCATTACTGAGATGACCATGAAATGCAGTTTGAAAAGCCCACCAGAATGGAGTTCCCATATGTTTCGAAGACAGTCAAGCATTAAGTGTCAATCCTTCATCCCTTCTATTGATTTTGAACAATGACATCATCAGGGAACAGCATTTCATTTTTAGGGGTCTTGGGACTTATTTTATGCGTGAAGATTAAGAAAGGGGGAGTATATGCCCATCTGCTCTGATTGCCCGCATTACAATTATGCTGTTTTTCACATCCTGATGTTTCTTTTGTCCCTTTCTCATCAATTGTGTAATTAAATGGCATATCAAACCAAACTGATATCTCATCAGTGTTGCCTATTTGGCCATCGGAAAATTTGTGAGTACCTAATGCCAACACACTATGTAGTAACAGGCCAACAATAATGTAACAAAGTTGATAATTACATCTATGCATTGTGACGTAAGGTACAATACCTAAATTTCAATGCTGTTGTTGGTGAATGACAGATTGAAGTTTGTACTTGAATATAATGTGCCTTCAGACCTTAAGCACACACTGATTTTGAATACTATGTGTGGTACAAAAAAATCCACATTAGATTTGCATAAATATGATACATTTTTCTTGACCATGTTGGTGGTGAATAGTGCTCTGTCTGTCACACTCCACGTTCTCATCACAGACTTTACACTATTCTTCTTGTTTTGTTTCAGGTATTTTCTGATGGAGTCAAGGCAGATCTAAGTCAGCAGAAGGTCGAACTGTCAACGTACCTTACACTTTACACTCCTGCACTTGACTGGATTCTTCAGGGGGTAGCTGCAAATGCACCAGAGAGCCTCTTAGTGGAAGTCATCACACGCTGCAAAGAAAAGCGTAACAGGTCATTATTTCAAATGAATTTTTCACTTTCAATCAAAATAAAAGTGTGAGCATTAATAATATTTTAACGAGAAGAAATGTCTATTTACCAGTTTCCAGAACAAAAATAACTAGATCCTGACAGATTCACAAAATAAAGGAAATACTGAATCTTGGTGGCTGAATGGTTAAATCCAAAGGCCTAGGGTTCAGTCCTCTATTGATCTTGTTGTTTCTTGGTGTTGTAGCACATTGGCTGATGCTGCTTAATTCAGCAAATTTTCATCTTAATGAACTAATAACAGACAAGGTTTAGCATTCTGCATCACCACTTATGTGTTATAACCTGACACAACTAATCAGGTCATTGCTGCAGCTTCATAATTGAAAACACAATGGAGAGTGAACGTTTATGACTACAAGTAATGAGAGTCCAATTCAGTTCCAGTGAATGAAAGCAAGGAACACTCATTCTAACAGTGTTCCAAAATCAAAGTGCAGGACCAGTCAGAGATATTACATTATGGAAATTAATAACAAACAGAGTATTTATTTACAACCATGGACATGGACTGAACAAATAATATCACTGTCCCCATGTCACTGGAGTGGCAGGTTATTAGATAAAATGTGCTTAATTTTTTTAACTGCCTCACTCTTTTTCTTGTGCCTCTTTTTTTTTGACTCACTTTCCCCTATTGAACAATTTGGATTTTCACTGCCCAACTTTTCTAGTTTGTTTCTTATTGTTAATTTCCTCTACTTCCTGGAGCTCCTGTACTAAAACATTACTATTCTCCTTTCCCTTCCTGTTGACAACATTTCTCCTTTCTCTTTTTCCCATTTGACATAAACAGTGTAGGATTACTGAATATGTTTCTTTTGTACTTGCTGTCTCTCCTCCTCTGGCAGCCATCATGCTGAAACTCGTGTATCCAATTACAGCCTGACTTTTGCACAATTATTTAGTCTCCTGGTCTGCCATGAAATCAACTTGACTCAAGGAATATTATTATAATACCGTATTAACTGCTATCTGGTTCAGCGATGCACTGCATCTGTGACTTGTATTGCATGAATTGTAGTTACAAGGTTTTTTTTATTTTCTTGGAAATATATCGGTTTCATGAAAACTTTTATTTTTGAGAGACTTGACAATTTTCAGTAGAGTGTGTGGGAAGATGCTCAAGTTCATTAAATTTTCTAGGTATTCCTTTCTCAACATAATACCTCAGTTATTCTTGTAAGTTAATGTAACCTATATTTAAAATGTGGGTGCAAATATCTGCTACCTGCAAACATATTTTTAAAGTTGGCTGTTATCAATACTGTTGGAAACATTCCATCTTTTCTGCTGTTTTCCTGAACTGTTTGCATTTGATGCTTCCTTTCTGTATTCTCCAGTACTTCTAACTACTGTACGACCTAGATATCTGGGATGTTTTCTTAACCACTGTCCTGGAAGAATTAGTCATCTGTGGTAGTAGTCTCTTTATCCTCTCTCCAAGCTTATGTTTATCTTCCATTTTTGGTCAGTCTATGGCATAATTTTGTTTTACTTGAAAACTATGTTCTTGGTAATAAAGCTTTGCTTATATCAGTGATTTTCTTATGGCAATAAAATGAGACCATTTTCTTGATTACTTTTTGTTTTTGTCTTAGGCCATAATTTTCTGCTTAATATATTATCTCTTGCTTTGAGAGACACTATCAGAGGCTGATTCCCCAGTATTAATTGAATGAAAAATTTAAAGTCTGGAAATAAAACAAGGCATAAAATTCAAATCAAGACACATAGAAAAACTATTTTTTCCAAAAAATGATGATGGTGAGATGTTTGACTAATATACTTGTATGAAATCTTCAATATTACAAACCACTGCTTCCATTCCACATTGCCACTCTTATACCATCACTTGTACTCTCTTTATTTACTGGATTAATCAAACTTTCTATGAAAAATTCCTCAAATGATAGCTTTACCAAAATGTCTTGTACACTATGTTATTGAAATTTACATTTCCTTGAGCTTAATATATATTTCTGTGTTATTTTGTGTATAATAGTGTACTCTTATTTTGGTATGTATAAGTGGTTCAAGAAGTAATGTAAGTTAGTTATCTAATACATTATCACTTACAATTACAGTTGCTCGTGTCCTGTTATTAGTCTGTGAATTAGGAGTTTCCAATACAAATGCCGTCAAATAAAAGGTTTTTCTTTCTTTTTCTTTTCATAGTGCCCTCTTGTTAAATACAGTAATGGCTGCTTTTAAACCTGCATACATAGCCAGCAGAGCATCAGAGTTTGTCGAGCTGGTTTCAAACTGCAATGAGGAAGGTACGTTCTATCATTTAACATAAATTTAATACTTTCATCCTTTGCCTTATTGCAGAATAATAATAAATCATTACTAGTAAGAATTATCACATCCCTTTTAAGTGAAATGTTTATTGCAGGTTTTCCACAGTACATACTCTTCCGAACCCTTGGGTTTTGTCTTGTTCTGGCAGATCCTCCAGCAGAGGATAGGTTACAAATATTGAATGATGTGTGGCGTATTGTTACAAAACTAGAAGATCCCACCCAGTACATCAGCTGTGCAGAAGTCTGGGTTCAGTTTGCTGTCAGACATTTTTCGGTATATTTTAACATTGCACATATTTTTGGAAGTTTTGCCATACTTGTAGGAAAAACATTACTAGATTGTTTTCTTTAATTGTTTAGGTTGCTGTCAAATGACCCTTACCTACATTTTATTTACTATGTATCATATTTATTTGTCAGTGTAGGGAAGTAAACACATTCCTTGGAGACATCATACGCCATATGACACCGGACAGAGCATATGAACAACATTACTCACAGCTGCAATCAGTTGTGGACAAAATCTTGCTACATACACAAGATTTTGAGACACTCTTCACAATGGTATGTTTGCATAACTTATATTCTGTTCTGAACAACTATACAGAGCTCAATAAAATATTAAATGAAAGGACTGAATGAAGATAAGGACAACTGAAGTTGGATTATTTAATACCAAATAGTTTAAGAAATAATAATATTCTTTTGTGTAGATATAGATAAATTACAGCTCACTAAGATTATATGTTCAAGAAGCTTAGGGCAATCCAGTTAGATTGTAATTAAAAATAACACAGCAGTATTTATGATAATAGAAATTCCAGAATGGAAAGAAAATTGGAAAAGACAACTGCTCACTTGTAGCTGATTATTGGGAGACACATATATAAATATAGCAATAATAGAACTTTAAGGATTCCCCCCATGTTACACACACACACACACACACTACACCAATACTGTTTTGTAAGTGTAAAGGACAGTGGCAAGGGGAAGCGACTAGAAAGTTCAGCACAAGGACGGTGTAGGGAAGTTCCAAGAGACAGGGAAGGATGGTACAGGTTGCTCATTGCCAATATAAAAAGTAAACAATTATTATGGTAACAATCATAAAACAGAGGGATTACATTTTTTTTTGGGGGGGGGGGGGGGGGCGGGGGGCAGCCCCTACTCTTACCACTATGGTATTATATAAGTACAGAACTTACTTTACCACCTCTGTTCCTTTTGCATTAACACTATCTGTGACCATAATTTCCTGCGTGCCATCTCAGAATTGTGCTCCTTGCACTCCAACAATTAAAGTAATATTCTCAAGACCATCTGAGGAAACTAAACTACTTTTATCAATCTCCTTATTCCTGCCTGTGATTAGCACTACTCACCAAAGAATCTGTCATTCACATCCAAACCCATCCCACTTCCCTGCCAACCTCTCGTAGCTTCCTAACCTAGCCGGTGTACTTAGCCTCCAACACACTCCAGAAACTTCCTCCCCCCCCCCCCCCCCCCCCCCACACACACACTACTCCACCCCCAGATAAAAACTCACACTGCTCTCAAAATCCTCAAGAGCTTTATCAATCTATCTTTTAAAAAAATATGACCCTAGTAAAAGTCTCAGTCCAAACTGCCCACCTTCCTCACCCTGTGAACCAAGGAATTTGCTACAGTGGGGTGGGGCCTTGCTTGCCTCAATGATACAGATAGCCCTACTGTAAATGCAACCACATTAAAGGGATAGATGTGGATATATAAATAACATATGGTCCCTTAAGAGAGGTAGCATACTTTTCAGTATTGCCAGGGGTAACAGTCGGGATGGATGACTAGCTAGCTGGAGCATTAGCTAACGTGGCCATGCTATGATGGTACTGCAGCATGGCTGAAAAATAACGGGGAAACTACAGCTGTTAATCTCTCAAGGGCATCCGACTCTACTATATGGTTTTATGATGATGATGACATTCTGAGTAAAATATTCTAGAGGTAAAATAATGCTCTATCCATATCTGTCAGCAGGAACTATTTATGAGGGTGCTATGATAAGAAAAAATTGATATGGTGCTCTATACATGTAATGTTATCCTGTAATCATGTTTTTCTTTAGGCTTTCCTGACACACCAATTGTCATGCTCTATTACAGTCTTTCGTAATACAACAGGTGTGTATTGTGTGTGTGTGTGTGTGTGTGTGTGTGTGTGTGTGTGAAGAGTAGTGTGATTGTTTGTGTTGTATGATGATGATGATGATGATGATGATGATGAGAGAAGAGTGAGGGTGAAACTTGGTGCCAGCACATAGCCTCCTCCTCGCAAATAGCAGCAAGGGGCTGCCAAGCTTAACCTTTGAACAGGTGTATAAATTGCGCCAACCACAAACAATATTGTCTTATATTGTTCCATTGTTGCTTTACAATTGTGAGACTGTACCTATTCCATCATTATTGCTTCAGCTAACTCACAGCTAACTTGTGCTGACATACGTCCAAGTGAGAAGCAGTAATATAAAATAAACAGCCAGCTAGGCGAGAAAGAATGTACAATTTGTGCAAAAAAATCACCCAGATTCTGAGCTAGCGGCACAATCCCACAATTTGGCAACTGTCTATGAGATAATTAGAACTCGAATAAATGGTTGGCTGTGATCTGATGCGACTGTGATATTTATTGTTTTGCGTGTGTTGTTGTAGTTATGTTACTTTTGTACACTTCATCAGAGTGATGTAAAGGAAGGTTATTTTATTATTGTTTGATTAAACAGTGATTTAACTCAAATAATGTAAGATTATTTTATCTTCATTTAATTAAACTAATATTACACTGTGATTCTTCTCATACATGTTTACCTTGGTAACATAAAGACAGCAATTATTTATATGTGTACAAAGTACACCACATGCCCGCTTGTGTTATAAAAAGTGACATACCTGCTCAGGGGTTAATGTCCCCATCCGACAGATGTATCACCATCAACAATGTCGCATGTCCTCACTTCAAGAGACACTGTGGAGAGGTTTGATATTTAAACCGAGACACTGACGCAAAGACTGGTGAACTTTATGCTACCACCTCCAGACCAAGATCGATAACATGCATTATCTGTCATACAAAATCAATGTAAATGTTGTAATTGGTAAGCAGGACCTTCATGGAGCATAGCTGAAGCAAGAGAGATCAAGACCATGTTGACAACATGCCGCTGGTACTACTCGGCCTGTGATGACACTGAAAATGAGCAAAGCTGGTGCTCTTGTTTCGACCTCTCACCACTGGACTGAATGCAAATTCTGCCTTTGTGGTGATGGAATACGTGGGTTACATCCTTCCCCTCTGGGGAGTTGGCACCATATGCATTGACTGAAGAAGATGGAGGGCCAATTGGGTGGGACTGCTGCTGGAGACAGGCTGGCATGGCTGAGCAGGCCAAGGGGTGTGCCCAAGTGACCCAATGGTGGTGGCACTAATATGATGGCAGCCATTCATCAACAACAATAACCTCCATCAGGTTGTCAGCACCTAAAGAGATGTTGCCAAACATTGCTGGGCTGAGCCATCATGTGTCTCTGGCCTGGTGGGGCGTATGGCTGGAAGTGGCCTGGATGAAGTCGAGTCGTGCATGGAACACCCCCCCCCCCCACATGTGGTGACAGCATGGAAAGCACAACACCGTGGCAGTGACAACTGGGGAGTGGTTGCCAGACACTCCAGTGGAAGGGCAGTGTCCAGGCAGCCACTGTCAGACATTGGCTGAGGGCCCAGTGTCACCGGTAGCTGCATCTTGACGTCACTGGCACCCAACAACACACCCAGTGGTGGTGCCCCCATGTTGCCAGAATCCTGGAGATGTGTGGTTTGTGGTTTTACTGGAGAGCTCCCTGCCAGCATCATCTTTGGCTGCAGTGGGTCAACCACTGATCAGCTAGTTCTGATGGTGGGAGAGTGACACCCCATTGCCATCTGCAGTGAACATTTGCCAACCATGCATCACTCACACCATCATCAGCACCCATACAGGCCACTGACTGAAGGTGCGTACCGGATTGGGTTGCTCGAAGCGTATTGTAGAGAATGTGAATGCACCTTGGGCCATCGGCACCCAGGGCTGTTAACTGTGGGGAACCTCCACTAGGCTTTTGCCAAACAGCAGGGTGGTCCTATGGATGCTGAGAAACAGAAGTAGTCCCAAGTCGGCAGATGAATTTACCGAACACTTTTTTAACTGCATCTTAAAAGTGCACATCATACACTCCAGCTCCCCATTTGACTCCAGGGGATATGCTGTGGATGTGAGGTGTATAATACCATTGCAGGCACAAAAGTCATGGACCCGAAAACCTGCTTGAGAGCCTGCAGTCAGACCGTCATGGTGGACTACATGTACCAAGTGATCGAAAAGTCAGTATAAATTTGAAAACTGAATAAATCACGGAATAATGTAGATAGAGAGGTACAAATTGACACATATGCTTGGAATGACATGGGGTTTTATTAGAACGAAAAAAAATACAAAAGTTCAAAAAATGTCTGACAGATGGCGCTTCATCTGATCAGAATAGCAATAATTAGCATAACAAAGTAAGACAAAGCAAAGATGATGTTCTTTACAGGAAATGCTCAATATGTCCACCATCATTCCTCAACAATAGCTGTAGTCGAGCAATAATGTTGCGAACGGCACTGTAAAGCATGTCCGGAGTTATGGTGAGGCATTGGTGTCAGATGTTGTCTTTCAGCATCCCTAGAAATGTTGGTCGATCATGATACACTTGCGACTTCAGGTAATCCCAAAGCCAATAGTCGCACGGACTGAGGTCTGGGCACCTGAGAGGCCAAGCATGAAGAAAGTGGCGGCTGAGCACACGATCATCACCAAACGACGTGCCCAAGAGATCTGTCACGCGTCTAGCAATATGTGGTGGAGCGCCATCCTGCATAAATATCGTACGTTCCAGCAGGTGTTTATCAGCCAGGCTGGGGATGATGCGATTCTGTAACATATCGGCCTATCTCTCACCCGTCATGGTAGCAGTTACAAAACCAGAATCATGCATTTCCCCGAATAAAGAAGTCCTGATAACGGTAGATGTGGTAAATCCAACCCATGCCGTGACTTTCTTGTCGTGCAATGGAGTTTTCACAACAGTTCTAGGATTTTCGGTAGCCCAAATTCTGCAGTTGTGGGCGTTGACAGACCCTCGGAGCATGGAATGAGCTTCGTCGGTCCACAACACATTACTCAACCAATTGTCATCTTTCGCCATCTTTTCAAATGCCCACACCGCAAATGCCCACCGCTTCGCTAAACCGCCATGATGCTGATGGATTTTGTACGGATAGCATCAGAGGGTACGCCTCAGTGCCAACCAAACAGTAGTGTATGGAATGCCGGTGCGATGTGCGACTGCATGAGCGCTGACTTCCCCGCCCGTGCATAGACGAACCTGCTACAGTCTCCATTTCTTCCTGAACTGTCCCAGCAGCATTACGCCTTGTGCTTGGTCGGCCACTACGGGGTCTATCATCTAAACAACCTGTGCCTTCGAACTTCGAAATCATTCTCACCACAGCTGCATTTGTCAACGGACCTTTACCCCTTCCTATAGCGATAGGATTGTAATGCTGAACTGGCACATTCCCATTCTGATAATACAGCTTCACTAAAAGCGCCTTTTCAGGTAATATCAACGTGCTGCGACTGCTGGTGCATCTGATTCTCTCTCTTATCACAGCTCCTTTTATACACGATTGTCATGCATTGTCACTGACGTTTTGCTGTCCAGCGCCGTCTGTCGGACATTTTATGAACTTTTTTTCTAATAAAATCATTCCAAGCATGTGTGTCAATTTCTACCTCTCTACGTACATTATTCCGTGGTTTATTAAGTTTTCAAATTTATACTGACTTTTTGATCACCCGGTACATGACATTGGGACAATTTGACAGTGTGTCAACCACCACCAACCACATAGAATTACAGAAGGGGTCTGTGTTGTTGATGCGGACATGGCCTCATGGGAGACTTGGTGTAGATCATAGAGTGAAAAGCTGTGGCAGTGCTACCTGCTACTGAGCGCACTGCTGGCACTCGAGGATGACCTTCTCAACTGCCAATTCAATGCCAGTCCAGTAAACAAAATGCCATGTGAAGACTTGCAAGTGGGTCAGACCCCAGTGGCCATGGTGCAGGAGAGCAAGGATACAAGCCCTTAGGACCATAGGAACAAAAACACAGGTTTTGTTCAAGTAGGTGACAAGGAGGAGTTTACCGTCAACTGATGATGGAGGAAGAAGTAGTTACAGAGTGGACAGGGATGGGCCGATTGCCGTAACTGACCAAACAGTGATTTGCAGAGGAAAGAGCAGAGCAACACAAGCAATGATGGGAAAGAGATAGGGGCCCCAATATTGCGCTGCAAAGAGAAAGGCTATTGCTGAATTTGGAGCGTAATGTAGATCTTGCAGGAAACACTCATGCTCAGGTGATTCCCCTAAATCACTCCAGGCAAATCCCGGGATGGTTCCTCTGAAAGGGCACGGCCGACTTCCTTCCCCATCCTTTCCTAATTCGATGAGACCGATGACCACGCTGTCTGGTCTCCTTCCCCAAACAACCAAACCAAACCAAACCAACCACTCATGCTCAGCATATCATGAGTGTGATCAAGCTTTTGGCTGTTGAAAGTACAATATCGGAAAACATTTATGGCCTCAACACATTTGCGATTTTTAGTTTTCAAATTCTGGATGCTATGCATTTTATTTCTGACTTCATCCTGCTCTAGACATTGTACAACTCTGCCATGAATTCAAGTCGTTTTTCAACTGGACTGGGTGCTGCAAGGGACTATGAGGCTCTCATCAGCCTTATACTGATGGCTGTTCCAAAATTTTATCATGCTTGGCCTATTCCTTTTGCTCTGTGACTGGCAGTCAAGGATGAATTGGACAGATTGTATGGCTCAGCCATCACTGAACCCATTCATTCCAGCCAGTGTGTAACACCTCTGGTTGTTATTTGTCAACCTAAGGGCACTTCGTTTGTGCTGCAATTTTAAGTTCAGCATTAATGTCAATTCAATAGTAGATTGCTATACTATTCCTTGCCCTGAAGAAATCTTCATGAAGCAGTGAATGCTTTTTGAAAACTGATTTGGCAGAGGATTACTTGTAGTTTTGTCTGTTTCCTGCTTCTAAACAGATTATGGTCATTAACACTCTTTTCAGGTTATACTGTTAAATCATCATTTCTGTTTGGTATCGCAAACACTCCTGCCATCTTCCAGAGATTTTTACAACAGTTAATGCAATGTGTTCTGTGTTGTGCAAACTATCTTGATGAAATTATTATCATGGATTCCTCTCGAAAGTAACATCTTGCTAATCTTCAGATCCTGTTTACTAAACTACAGGAGGCAGGCCTTAAGCGTGATTTGCAGAAGCCGAATATGTTGCAGGGAGAAACAGACTATTCAGACCATCATCTTACGAAGGACATCGTGAAACCTACAAAGCGCCACATTGCAGCAATTGACAACCTGTCTCAACGACAGAACCTAAAGGAACTACAGTAGTTAGGATTTGAAATTTCTCCCTAATGCGTGAGATGTCATTCATCTGTTAAATAACTTGCATAAAAAAGATGTTACTTTTGTCTGGTTGTCGGACTGAGACATAGCATCATCCACATTAAATCACTCTTAAATCATCTCCATGCCTTGGTACCTTTATGCCAGGTAAACATCTCATCTCTGCAACGGATGCCTCACAACGCAGGCTGGGTTGGCTTTGGCTCACAGAAACACTGACAGCTCGAAACAGCCTACCACATGCCTCCAAGATGTGAAGCTGTGCGATGTGATTATTCCCAGATACAAATGGAAACTTTGGCCATCATGTATGCAATACAGAAGTGCCATGTTCTTCTCTATGGCAACAAATTCCATCTCATCATTGACCATAAGCCATTTTTGGCACTTTTTGTCTCTCATTCACAGCTTCCTGACAGTACTACATGACTCCAGCATTGGGCTTTGTTTTTGAGTGTGTATCACTATGAAATTCATTATAGATTGACAATGCTGCATTCTAATGCAGACACACTGTCATGCTTGCCCAGACCCAGCTTTCAACATAGCCAAAGTTCTTTGTTTTCAGAATGATGATCACTGCTGAATGCATGCAGGAGACAAACTTCTAGTAATGGTCAATCGAGTAGTGCAGATCACCCAGCAAGATCCCATTCTCCACAGCTGCTTCATTATGTGTGTACTGGTTGACATAGCACCAGCCCACCAACATCACCCAAACCCAAAGTCTTGCTGCAATGAGCATAGCTTTTTCCATCATCCATGTGTCATCCAACCTATAACATCCTATTTACTTATTTTAGCCAAACTGTTAATAGGCCACTTAGATAAATCCTTCCCATCCACTTAATACCTTACACCCATTGTCTGTTTCAGATAGATGTATGATATAATCATAATATGGACCAAAGTTGAGAGGAAACTCTGCACTTCCCTCCAGAACCTCAATACATATTACCATATCCACCTCTAATAGCTCCATAAAAGTCGCTCTCCTCCAGCCTTTGCACTTCCAGCTTTCCCAAACCATTTCTTTCCATGACACTAACAAATATATCATCTGTGTGAATCAGCCCATGAACCAGTACTCCACTTACCACCCACATCTTCAAAAAATCAATTACATCATTCACCAGAGCTTTGACTAACCTCTTTACATAGCCTTAGATGCAGACTATTCTACCCACAATCTTATTTTCTTCCTCTTAAGAATCTTTCAAATGAGAGTTTTGTAAACTACTTCTTTTCCAGATGAACTGCATTTTTTAGGATTTTCCCAGTCACTTTCAGTCTGGCATTTGCTTTTCATTATCAGCCCAAAAAAATAAAGATATGTGATCAGTTTTTTGTTCGTTTACAGGTATATTTCTTGAAATACTCAAACCACAGTACAACTGAACACTTCCTGCATTGCTCTTCTAGCACTCATTTTTGCTTTGTTCAACTTTTGTCAGCAAGGCTTTGAGTTTGTTCAGATGTGTGATAAACCTCATTTGCTACCAATCCAGCACCCCATATGCCATTCCACTGTAAATGATTTATTTGCAAAATCTGTTATGTACATCCACCCACATCCTACTGCTGTCAAATCATAAGCATTTCCTACCCAATCATAGGTGGGGACATGCTCATAAAGAGCCATGTGATATATGACCTATGCAAGGAATAACATCCACCATTTTTTGTGAGTCACACAGATAACCAGCTGTCCACCTGTGTAATAGGTCACCACCAATCTATGTCTATTCATAAACTGAACACACCATACATTGCAACACTATTGCCTTTAGTAGTGGCTCAAATGTGTTAGCCTTATTTCATCTTACTTGTTTCAGATGGTCAATGTCCTTTTCTTTTTTAAAGAAAAAAATATTTTCTGTAATTACGTCATTGTCATGTTACTTGAACTGTATTTTATTAATTTTACTTCAACTTTTAAACTTATCCAGAAATTTATTTTACTTTTTGTTATTGACATTCTGTTCATGTTACCTCTTTCATTTTATCTGCATGCTTGTAAACCTGACTCACTCCACATCTTAGTGACTTAACACAGTGTGAATTCACAGAATAAATAAAAAAATAAAAAAGTGTTACTCGTCCCATTTGTATCCCCAATGTCTCTGCGCCAGCTCCTCTTAGCTGTGCAGAGTGGAACTCCCACTATGACACAGTCTCCACTCTCACACCATCTCACCTCTTAACTTTGAAGATTATTACTGTAATTAACCCTCATTTTGCCATTGCTGCTACTGAGAACCACCTGTCTGCCCCCCTCCTATCTCTTGATACTTTTCTACCCCTTGTTGCCCTGCACATCCTACTTCAACCCAGATGCCCCAACCTTAAGGCTACTTAATTGGCAAAGAGAGTGACAGCTGACCTGAAAGCCAGTGAAATGATGTGGGCTTGGAGGTGGAGATCTCCACACAGTGTTTGCAATATCAGCCAACATCACCCACATTGCCACACCCTAGCATGCTACTGGGCACTCCAAATATCCCCTACCAGCCATCTTAAGTGTCAGGACACCGAACACACCACCAGTTCACCTTATGAAGCATCATCCAGGATGCTTCCAGCCATACACACCCGTTCAGGGAAGAGTGCTGTGGTATTCCAGCCAGGTGGAAGTCTGCTGGAAGGTGTGGAACTCAGCTTCAGCTGCTAGACAGCAGTGCTTCATCTGTGAGCACTAGTATTGTGGCAGTGCAGTGCTGGCCTCACTATGCTAGAGGACCATGCCCACCTTGCCAGCCAATTAGTGCTAACATTCATGCTATAAAGCTAGCTGTAGTGCAGCTCTGCCTACAGTGGTGTATTCACCTTCCGCTCATACCACTAGCCATAATACACCATTGTTCTTGTTTTTCTACTTCATTATGTCATGGTTACGCTGTTTAAATTACTCACTGGACTTGTTTTTTCTTGTGCCGTCTCCACTTGTCTGCTTTTCATTGTTGTTTTCCGTCCACACTTGTTGATGCATTGGTGACAACGCATTGCCAGTTGGCCAGCCTGTGCAGGTTCTTTTAGTCATTCATGATCTTAGCAGATTCCGGTCACAATAGCTGTAACATTGGAATTTTTAAAATATGGCTGAAATGATTTTCATAACAAGGTTGACTTTAATTCAGTGCTTATTGTTAGTTTATAGAGAGAATTATTTAAGTGTGTATTACTTGAACTGATTTATGCATAGATAATTTACATCATTTCTCTTTTATGATCACTGACCTTCATGCCACTGTTTTACCTTTATAAACAATTTAGGACAAGTTCCTGCCATTGCTTGATATGTTCCAAAAAGAGAGTGTGAAAGTGGCTGTATGCAAAAGTATAATGGATTCATTTGCTACAAATCATCAAGAGTCTACCAATGATCCAGTTATAACAAATGCTTTGATGTTTGTTTGCCGTGTTATGCATGACTCTGTGAAGTAAGTGTCCTATGTCAATCATCACTTTCCAGTTTTTATTTTATATATCCATTCAGTAGATTACAATATGAGTGTTCAATTTATTCCTTCTAAAACCTTTAACAATGAATAATTGCAAGATTGACAATAGCTAAATGTGAGGAATGCCTTTTCTGGATTATTTATTGAGTTATACACCTGTACAGAATTGACATTTTTAATGTTGTTTACCAACAGCTATGATTTGTGTGCATGTGGAGGGGATAGTGCAAATTTATCTGCATAAGGTGTTCATGAGGTATCTGAATGATGTCAGGAATTGTTTAGTTCCTGAAATGTTCAGTGATCTCGCGTTACCTGGTAGATACTAGCAGTTCTTCTCATCTTTTATATTGCAAAATGTGCTTCTTCTTTCCAGGTAACTGTTGTGTGTCTTAAGCTGTTTGATAAGACAGCTGATTTTTAAAGCAACTATTTAAGAGTGAACCAAGCACGCACCATACTGTGAGAATCACCTCAGAATGCAAATTTCATTTGTAACCATAAATAACGTGTCTTAAATACCATTTCTTGCTTATAAGTAACCCTTTTTTTCATGTATTTCTCAAAAATTGTGAATTTTTATAGGCTTTGAGGCTAGCCAGCAGCCTCATACAAATTAACAGTAGATGTAATGAGTATAGTGTAATTGTCTTAATAAGGATTTGGAGTAAGTTACACTTAACTTCTGTGAAAGGTCTGAGTTGTTTGAAACATGGTGAAGTAAAGTAAGTTTTGAATTTCAGTCTATAATTTTGTACAACATTCTGCTATTTAAATTGATATATAAGATCACTGTTCTTATGCAAAACGGTTAAGGCAAGGCTGTCATCTTGCAAAATACGTTCTTCAGGTGGGCCATTTAAAATTAATTTATTGTGTCTAATGTTGAACTCTGTGCAATACTGAAGACACCATGACAGACTGCCTTTGTTTGCTATGGTGAATTCTTGATCTTCTGAGTTGACATTTGGCCTCTTAATCGTTACAAAATCATATGAACATCAAGAACACCATTTTTATCTTCAGATGCAGTCTAAAATGATATTATGTTTCATGCAAAGTAACAGTGACATATTACGGTATATTGATAATTTTTACTCATGGACCCTCTGACAGCAACTGAACAAGAAATGAGTACAATCATACAAATAGCCATGAACAACGGGTATAACACACATGTGGCACACAGGCTCAATCAAAAAATAAAAACACAAATACAAAACAAACACAACATTACCAGAATACAAAAGAACTCACAAGCTGAAAACTTACAAACACACTCAACAAACACACACAATGACAACACCACACAGAAAAGAGCCAGATGGTACACCATGATCTACACACATAAACTAACACCCAGAGTTGCAAACGTCCTAAAGAGACAGGGCTTCAAAATAGCATATAAGCCTGGGAAAACCTTCTAATCACACCTAAGCCACCCAGATACCAAGAGGGACAAATTGCAACAATCAGGAATATATAAACTTGAATGTCAAAGTTGTGATGCAGTATACATAGGCATGACATGCAGGAATTTTGAAACAAGATACAAAGAACATATCAGATGTTGGAAGTATGAAACAAACCATTCCACATGTGCAGAGCATTTAAAACACCATAACCATCATCCTACAAACATGGAACAAGAAATGAAAATAATGAGAATAAGCAACCATGACAAACATCTTACACAAATGCAAGAAAACTTCCACATCCAGAAAGCCATAGCAGAAAACAAACATGTGATAAATGAATAAACACACATCAGCACAGGCTCCCTACTACATTTAATAAAGGAAATGATAACATAAACACACACACAGCCCACCAAATAATAATAATAATAAAAATAAAAAAGTTATACCACACACACACACACACAAACACACACACACACACACACACACACACACACACACACACACACAAACGCATACACGAGCAGATCACAGATACTTCAATAATTACACTCGAAAGTTTGGCAACAACATTCGATCTTTGGCAAAAACATTTGACAGTCAGCAACAGAAACCAAAACATTGCATTGAAACAAGCGTTCAGTTCATAGTGCTGTGGAATGTGGGAAAAAAACCGCAAATTGGCATTCATAAGAAGAAGAACAACACCAAAAATGCAACGGGAGTGTAATATGTAAGAAATTGTCCACGCAACCTGTAAGTACAGTTCGGAACATTACTACTTAATAGGAAATACCAACCACCAGAACTGTTTATAACCTATAGGCACAGCGACAAAAATGTAAATTAAATCGCTAACATATGTACATATTCCAGGCCACTGATGATGCCTTGCAGAAAATAAAGGCGAAATGCGTATGGCACTAAAATTGTGTTTTATTCAGTTGCTGTCAGACAGTCCATAAGTAAAAATTATCAATATACCGTAATATTACATGCAACTGAGGAAGACAGGACTAAAAAATAAAAAAAAGTTGAAGATGTCAACAGTGACATATGTTGTCAGTAGTAAGACATGTACAAAACACAATGTGCCTTATTTTCCAGTCTTCTGAATACCATTAACTTGTTATCTCCTTGACAGGGAGAACAAACAAATGCCTAGTAGTTCAAGACAATAAGCTGTCATCAGTAAAAGAGATAACATGTTAGCACTAGACACTTTCAGCCTCTGTGACACAGTATCTGCCATTTTTACATGACTGCATGTAGAGCATTTTCCTTTTAATTAGCAATGAGGATATCACTCAAGCCAGTAGAAAAATGGATGTAGAATTGAATAATTGCCTCCATAGTGGGTGAAGTGTGGACATTGAGCCGCATAGCAGCAGAGGCTGCCAGGGGTGTGACGTAGATGGGCAAACCCTCCGGTCTTTTGGTTAATAAAAATAAATGCACACCATGGCGAGGAAACCTATTTGCATACTGTATGTGAAGCATCACTCTACATGCCATTGTTGTAGTGTGTTACTTGGATTTCAGTCTGAATAAAAATGGACTTTGCATCATTTCTGGAATTTATTGTCTTGCAACTTTGTGGTCAAAGTCAAGCATCACCATCCCATGGCTTTTACTGTTTGGAATGTGTTCCGACCAGTCTGAGCTTTACTCCAAGCACCACATAGTGGGACTCACTTTTGTGCACATAACCAATTTGTGTGTGTGTGTAGTGGGACACAGAAGTTACAGTAACCCTTTCTTTAACAAAATGTGTGCTATGTCGCATCAAAAGAGCAATTTTGTTCTGCCAGTAAACCTATACTTTAACTTATTTTATCAATTTCCCAGTAGCTAAACCCGGCATTGCCCAGGTATATATTTATAACTGTGCTTCACATCTGTACAAAGCAGCATCTGGCCATGCACTTAAAGTTTATGATGTCATATCTCTTGAACTATGTGTCGTACAATAATATAATTTTGTAGACAGCAGTGTATGTGGATACTGTCTGCAAAATGTGTTGCAAATGGAGTCAGTAGCAACAAAGTGTCATCCATGTTGTGACAGTTGCTCACACATCTCACTGATTATGATGTCATATCTCCTGAATGATGTGTCATACAATAATATAATTTTGGGGAACATACAACAGCACATGTAGAGTCTGTCCTTGAAATTTATTGTGAATAGAGTTAGTACCAAGGAAGTAATAAATTTAAATGTCACGCATGATGTTACAGTTTTTCAGGCATCTCATTGTTTATGACGTCGTACCTCTTGAACTATACATCACACAATGATATAATTTTGTGCTTACATTTAGTGATATATGTGCATACTATGTGAAATGTTTTGAGAATATAGTTAGCAGTGAAGAAGTAATAAATTATAATGTTTGCTTCATGCAGTACTTTTACTCTAAGAACAATGGAAAAGTAGTAAGTGATGAACATTTCTCCTTTCATCATTCTGTAGAGATTGTCAGCAAGAAAAAGATTCATAAAAGTTTGAAATCATGTGTAAAGTGTGTTGCAAGTTGCTAAGTGCTCTTATTCACAAATATTGGATGGATAAAATCTAGGAATTCATGTGTCACAGGCTACACTTATTTTTCATTCCCTTTGATAGGCAGGTGGTTCTTAGCCCCACAGCAATTGTTGCATGACAGTAATGTTTATGTCCCCCCCCCCCCCCCCCCCCCCCCCCACACACACACATTTTTATATTATGTATAGGTGTGTTTTATTATAATTTCTGTTTTAATTTCATCATTATTTTAATTTATTTTATTGATATATATTGTATATCTGTTAGAAATGTCTTCACAACATCTCAGTTTTATTGTAGTAATGCAGTTTTAACATGCGGAGTTGGCAGTTTATTTCATATTGAATCACAACAAAAATGGAACTATGAGCTACTAAATCAGATTTGTGTCTACTTGTGGTGCTGTACCAGTGCGTACTATGAAATCCCTGTTGGTACTACTGAGTATTCAGTGATGAATTTACATTGGTCTCACAGATGAATGTACTGACCTTTGCACTACTGCATTTCTTACAGAGTGCTTTATGCTTATATGATGATAATGTTTAGTGACAGTTTGTGTTACTGACATTTCACACACACACACACACACACACACACACACACCTATGCAGTTACATTGTGCTTGTTGGACACACAATACCGGAGCTCAATTCAGCAGGTGGACTGGGGGTTGAGGATTGTGTCAGATAGGGTGGGTAGGAGGAGAAAGAGACAAGAAACAGGAGGAGTAGTTTGGGATGTGTAAGTAGTAGCTTGGAGAGGGGGGGAGGGGGGGCAGCAGGTGTGCAAGATAGGAATGCAGCAGGAAAGAGTGGCAGATGCGTCAGCAGGAAAGAGTGGCAGATGCATAGGCTGAGCATGTGACACATGGATACCGAAGCCAGTGAGTGAGGTGCACAATGAAGATGACATGGAGGCACGGATTGGGAGGGGCTGATAGGACAGAGGGAGGGGAATCTGTTGGATAGAGGCTGTCAGGACAGTAGGTTAGTGTATTTTGAGGCCTGGGAGATTATGGGTGTGAAAGAAGTGTTACAAAGATAACTTCCTTCTGTGTAGTTCAAAAAAGCTTGTATAGAGAGGACTGTGAAGCAGCCATTGAACTCAAGCACATTGCATTGACTTTGTTGCTCGCCAAAGTTTGGAGATGGCCACTCATTCTGGTGTACATCTGGTTGTGGGTGATGTCCACATGAGATACTGTGCACTGATTGCAGAACAGGTGGTATATGACACACCTGCCTCCAGAGGTGCCCTGCCTCTCATGGGATAGGATAAGCTTTTGATGAGTGGAATAGGATGTGCTGGGTGAGTGGATCAGGCGGGTCATGCACCTGTGTTGTCCACAGAGGTAGGACCCATGTGTACTGGAGTTGAGAGTGAAGGTGACTTTGAGATGGGCCAAGATGTTATGCAGTTTGGGTGGGCAGTGGAATACCACTTTAGGAGACATTGAATTAGGTCTTGGAATGACCTTGGGTAGGATGTCCCTCATTTATGGGCATGATGACAGATAATAAAAGTCATGGCAAAGGATATGGTGCAGTTGTTACAGTCTGGGCTGATACAGCAAGAGAAGGGGGGATCCAGCCGTCTGCCAGATCACAGTTGAAACACTAACCTAGTAAGAAACCAATACAATTCACCTCCAAGCTGACCCATCCCTACTCACACATTGCTCCAGCCACTATTTTACATCTTTAATTTTTTTCCATTTGTTTTGGTAACTTTCAGATGATTGAAAATCCTCACATCACTGACCTAATCTACTGTCATCAGCACAATTTCTTCCAGCTTTTTCACTCCCAAAGTCCATGCTTTGTTATTCATAGTTTCCTTTACAATGACATAATGCTTTTGATGGTCCATTTCCCATGTCACTTCAAACTTTCCTAGCAACATCCCATCCAATAAGGACCTCTGCTCCATCTATCTGTATCATGTTACAAAAGTATCCCTATTCGCAGCTAAAACCCAGGCCTACATTCTGTTCCTTAAATGCTACCTAAGCCGTGGAACCCCCTCCAACAGTCTAACCACAGAAATTCCCTTCTCTGGATCTCAACCCCCCCCCCCCCCCTTCTTTTATGACATCCATAGTTTTAGGTTCCACCAGACCCTCTTCCTCATTTTTCTGGTACTGCAGAGACACATATCCTTGGCACTTGCATCTCAGAATCACCACCACTACATCGGCAAGATATTGTTATTATGCAATCCCCAGTACATACACAATGTCTCAAAATTGAAACTGTTGCTTCTGGAAGAGCATACCAGACACAACCTCAATAAATTATCAAACTTGTTGACACCTTACTTTAGCTTTGGAGCAGCACTAAGCATCAACACTTACACTACCCACAGTGAACCCCCTCATCTACCACTCATGGCACCCACAACCTGCCTATCTGACGTTTTCTATTTGCCACATCCTCCAAAACTCCCCTACGCTAACCAAAATTCAGCACTCAAACAAATCCAGAACACTGACCTTTCCACCAGAAACCTCAATGCTACAGAAATTTTAATCCTACCAAAAGGCCTTACCTTCAGCCCCACACCCAAATTTAACTATTTGGAATTATCAAAGACCTACCCTTCTTTTTCTTATTCTTATAGTGGAAACACTTCCATGCTACCAATCCCTCCAACAAAAGCCAACCTGATACCAACATTGCACCTTACCTCTCCCAGTTCATACCATCATCCAAGAATGACCCTCCTCCCTCCCACACCACAACCCCCTGGTCACCTTCTCTGTCGTGATGAATTTGCTGTGGCTACCTAACAGAAGGCTTCCGCCAGCTGTCTGACTCCTCCAGGTATAAGCTCTGCCCATAGTGTTGTCAACCCATAAGTCCAACATAACCTTCAGTCCTTACTGAAATCCTTAGACCCGTCCATTGAGTCCATCTCCTTCCTCACCCCACTAACTCACCACACACCCACCTTCTACATGCTTCCCAAAATCCACAAATCCAACATTCCTGGACGCCTCTTGTAGCTGGTTATTGTGTGCTCTCACTGAAAGAATTTCTGCTCTTATATGCCAACACCTGCAGCAGTAACCTGAAGCCTACCCTCTCACATCTAATATACTAATTATTACCATCACTGACTCCTGGCCATCCCCATCCCTTTACCAGATCCCAACTATACACCGACATCCCTCATGCCATTGGCGTTGCCACTATCGAACACCACCTCTGCCAGTGTAGTTCCAGTTCCAAACCCACCACCTCATTCCTGATACACCTTATCAACTACATCCTCACACATGACTACTTCTCCGTGGAAGGAAAGGTATGCAAACGAATCAGTGACACAGCTGTGGACACCCACCTGGCACTCTCCTACACCAATCTGTTTATGGGCCATCTAGAGGAAAGCTTCCTAGGCTCATAAACCCTAAACCCCTTGTTTGGTTCTGGTTGTTTGATGATATCTTCATGATATGGACTCAGGGCCAAGACATGCTATCTTCATTCATCCATGACCTCAACACCTTCTCTCCCATCCACTTCACCAGGTGCTCCTCAACCCAGTGTGCCAACTTTTTGGGACAACTGGGAAATTCAGGAAAAACCCAGGAAGTGTTCCAACTGAGAGAAATTTGAAAAAAAGGTAATTTTTTAGACTTCCAGGAGTTTTTCATTATTTTAGTTTTCAGTTAAATTTCTGTAATTTTGACTGGCAAGAACAAATAACTCTAAAAATTATTTTATTTTAGCCCAATACTACAGAATAATAACGCAGCAGTAAAATATAAATGAGAGAATAACACCAAAATAAAACTTTAGTTGCAAAGAAAATGTGCCATTTACGACAACAAAATACAGTGCACACACAAGTGTCTGCTGACAGCAAAATGTGTGAAAGACTATGCAATACTTTGTAAGAACAAAATGCTTTCAATGCATCTTTCTCAAAGGCCTCATTTGAATGAGCATGATGTCACAACTGTTTAAATTTGTAATAGATTGCCGGAAAATATTGTGTATGGCGGTTTGAGAAGTGTTACTTTCAAAGTAAATTTCCTTTTAATGCAAGATTAATTATGTTACATATGAGAAAGTGCAATAAATTTCTTAAATCATGGAGCTTTAGACTCTCATTCAAAACTTACTACTGAGGGCCAGCCACTTACAAAAGTTTTGGGCCCAGAAGACCAGCCATTTATGCCGTTATTTAATATAACACACACTATAAAAGACCAAGCTTCAAGGTTAGTTTTTCATATTTATTTTAGTTCTTTCTTACATTACAAATTATGCAATAACGATGGCAAAAACTATGAATTATCCTTCAAAATAAAGTGTGAAGCGAGTTCTTGAGTAACTGCACATGTAATTGGTTTTTCTGTAGAAAAGTCAAAGTGCTCAACATACCATGTATTCAGCCAGGTAACTCATGAAATGTTCAGTGTAAAGCAGTGAAATTTATGATCATGCATGTATTCAGCTGCTGCCATTTAAGCTGTGTTCATAGGACCCTGCCTAATCACACCCTAAGGGGAGACAGAGTGAACAGCAAAAAATTTTGGATGACCAATATTATAAGTGAAAACTTAGCTTTTCCTGTAGCTACACTGTATGTGTATTAATTTAAACCATTAACTTTTCTTATTTGTGTTTTTGTGCTACTTAACAATGTTGTTCTTGATTACAGCTGATTATGTCCTCCGATCTATGCTCTTAATATCTGCTGTCATTGGCTGGTATGATCACGTGACATTAGCTATGATGGGCGGACAAAAGCAGGTCACAGTCTCGATTTCAGTGCTTTGAAAGCTACCATGCTGTATTTGGTGGAATTCCTGTTGCTGTTTATACTTTCAAAACGTGAAAACATGCAGTGTAAATGTTGCCTTGTATAAAAGATCTTTCCAAAAATTTTTGTTTTTTCTGTGTTTTGTTTCCTAAAGTGCCAGGAAGTTCTATGCCAGTGTATAAAATCTTCACCATTCAAAGGATTAAGTTTTACAGCTCCGAGGGAAATCAGATTGTTACTTAACTCAGAAAAAAAATATACTTTCACCACAGATATAGTGTATTTTCATCCAGGAAAAAGTATATTTTCAAGTGAGAAATCCAGGAAGAAACCAGGATTCCCCCCCCCCCCCCCCCCCTTGTCTGTATACACCCTGTACATAGTTTGGAAGTTATCCTTGAAGCAGTTTCTTCAGTTTTGTGATCCTCGTGGCCTAACCTCTGCTAGCCCAATGCCCCTGCAGCCTCTTCCCAAAAGTTTCGCCTTCCTCTGTCCTGTCATCTTCTCCCAATCCAAGTCTCCATTTCACCTTTATCGTCCACTGGACCTCACCGTCTCCAGTACACATGTGTCAAATACCCATCCCATGGACACCTGCCACCCCTCCCTCTCACTTTCCTATCTTGGACACCTGCTGTCTCCCTCTGAGCTGCTAGTTACCCATCCCCAAACCCTCACCCTGCTTCCTGCCTCTTTCTCCCTGTATCCATCCCACCTGACACAACTCACAGCATTCTCTTTTGTGTGCGCCTCTCGGTGACTCAACACCTCTGCTATTATGTGAGTGGTTCCCTTTACTCCTAAATACTTACATCTTTACATTCTGCCAGAACTGCCCCAAGCATATAAGTGTGCATTACTTTTATAACCATGTCAGATAAATTATTTCTGACACTAACAATTTCTCAGATGTGTCATTTAGTCTGGAGTCTGCATATTACAATTAATGCACTGCACATGGTCTACTTTTCTTGCTTTGTACTCAATTTTCTTCCAGTAGTTCAACTTTGCCAAATTCGATTGACATTTTTCTTTCATCTCTTGATGTTTGGTGGCTCAGAAGCTCTATATTTCTATATTTGCAGAATTAACACTTTTTTCACATTTCTGTGCTTGTTATCTGAATTTTATGAACACTAGTTAATTTTGTATTCCTTTTTCATTTTTAATAGTGCACTTACAGTGGAAGATGAGAAAAGGCAAATAGGAAACTTAATATCAAGATTTGTTAAGAAAGTTGATTATGGAAGAGATTTTGAGCAGCAGTTAAGTTTTTATGTTGAGGCCAGGTCAGCTTTTACTAATTTGGATTCGGTTCATGCACAACTTGTTCAGGTAATTTATAGTGTTCATAAATATATAGTTTTAAGGTTTTCAATTTAGCTGTAAAAAAGTATTTAGAAATTAACATTTTGTAATGACCTCAGTTTTTCTTCTAGTGTGTAAACAGACTATCAGTGGAAACACGGCGAATTGTAAAAGGTCACCATACAAGAAAAACGGCAGCATTTGTAAGGGCATGCGCTGCATACTGCTATATCACTATACCATCAATAACTTCAGTTTTTTCGAGGTTGGAACTTTATCTACTCTCCGGTCAAGTTGCACTTCTTAATCAGTGCTTAGGTCAAGGTTTGTTTTTAATTCTTCATATGAATAGTGTAATTTATTTACATGCACCTGGAGACCTGCATGTCTGCTTCAACATATGAGTAAATCTGGATTTTGGAATATTTATGCATTTAATCAATAAATCTTATAATATATGAATGTGACAATAATGTGAAAAGGAAAGTTGCCACTCACCGAATAGCGGAGATGCTGAGTCGCAGATAGGCACAACAAAAAGACTGTCATAAATAAAGCTTTCGACCAGTAAGGTCTTCATCAGAAACAGATGACAGATACACACACACACACACACACACACACACACAGCTAACACACACATGACTGTAGTCTCAGGCAACTGAGGCCACACTGCCTTCAGTTTATGTTTGATATTCCCATCATGTTGAATTTTAAAAAATGGTGCATCTAGGGCACATATAAGTTAATTAACAATCGTGACCAGTTTCAGCTTTGCAATCATCTTCAGACCTAAAAACGAAAAAATTTAATCAATGTGTCAATAAATTTCTAAAACAAGAATTGGACATGTACGGTTTCAGCAGTGACATGAAGGCACATAGTCAGTACATACAAGAACAAGAGCAGAAAGTGTATATTTAAAGATAAAGTACAAGAAAACAATTTCCAGCACCATTAAAAATTAGAATTGGGTCATAAATGTACTTTATAAATAGCATTATACCGTGTTGCAACCGGAGAATATAGTGAGATGACGTATAATGCAAGACACTGTGTCAAAAGTAAAGACAGTTAAAAATAAGACTGAAAGCAAAAAACATAGGTTAACTTGAATAAAAATGTAGGAAACTGAATAGCAATATAAGATGTGATCCATTTTGTATTTCCATTTGCGAGCTTCATTTGCTACATTTTTATATTTTTTTCCTTTCATCAATTAAATTGAATGTATCATGTGTTATCCAATGATTTCTATGGAGCTTTGTCTCTCTATTCCTGTTTTATCTCCATATTTTTTTCTCTCAAAGCTATGCATTTATCTCCATAGTATTCCTTTCCTCTGTTTCAGTCAATCATTCCCTAATGCCCTCATTGGAACTCTCAACAACCTCTACCACATGGTGTCCCTTTTCATTCCTTTCCCTCAGTCTGTACTATTTTCCCTTCTCTTCCTTTTCCTACCACTGAGTCCCAGTCCCTCTCCACAATTAACTTTCATCTCCCTTAACTACCTTAGTACTTTCTAATCTAATCACATACTGTTTTAATCTTTCCATCTTCAGCAGTGCTAGTGGGCATATAATCAAACATATACAACTGTGGTGGGTGTTTGCTTTGTGTCTATCTTGACTTCAGTAATGCATTCACTCTGCTGCTCATAGTAGCTTACTGACATTCCTACTTTCATCTTTATTATTAGATTTACTGCTGCATTAATACTATTTTATTTTGTATTTATAACCCTTTAGTGCCATGACTAGAAGCCCAGTCCTGCATGTAGATATGAAGTGTGATCAAACAATAATGGGAATTTGTTTAACTTTGTAGGCTTTATACTTTTTATCTTGCTGGTGCACTTGTTCCTGGTGTATGTTTGCATTTTCAGCCGTTTTGAATATTTAGTTTGTTGTTTACAGTTGAAAAGGTTATGCACGTTTTTAAGTGCTCGACAAACTTTTACTTTTGGAAAAAAAAAAAAAAAAAAAAAAAAGGTAGATAAAAGAATATGCATAAAATTTTGCTTGAAAAATAGAATAAAGTGCAGCACCACATTCGAAATGTTGACTGTGGCTTTTGGAAAATCTACTATGAGACAGAAGTTTGCAAGTGGTATAAGTATTTCAAAGAGAGCCCTGACATCCTGGACGCCCTAGAACATCAATTACTGGCAACAGTGTGGAAGAAGTAAAGGAAATGATTCTGGAAAATCGCTGAATCACAATCAGAGAGGTTTCTGATGATGTCAGAAAATCCTTTGGCCCATACCATTTTTATTTATTTATTTATTTTTGCATGATATGTGTGGCAGCAAAGTTTGTTCTGAAATTGTTGAATTTCAGCCAAAAATTACATTGCTTAGACATTACTCAGGAACTGCTAAATGAAGTCGATAGCAAGCCAGAACTTCCAAAGAAGATTATAGCAAGTGATGAAACATGAGTATACAGGCATGACCTCAAAACTAAGACCCAATCGTCCCAATGGAAACTGCCTGAAGAGCTAAGACTGAAAACATTTTGACAAGTTCTATCACATGTGATGGTTCTTCTCACAGTTTTTTTCAATTATAATTGGATTTCGCATCGTGAGTTCCTGCCTTATGGTCATATGGTCGATAATGAATGCTACCTGGAAGTTATGCATCATTTGAGTGAAGCAGTAACGAAAATGACCAGAATTGTGGCAAAACCGCAAGTGGAAATTGCATCACGATAATGCTCTCACTCACATCTCAATGCTCATTTGTGATTTTTTGGCAAAAACAAAACTGTTATGTTGCCTCAGCCACCGGTTTGCCAGGCGTGGCTCCCTGCAACTTCTTTCTATTACCTAGTCTGAAGAGAACCATGAAAAGACCTCATTTTTCCACCAGTGATGAGGTAAAAAAACAGAATCACTGAAGGAGCTGAACACCATAACAAAAAGTTATGCCAGGAGTGCTTCCTAGATTGGAAAATGCTCTGGTACAAGAGTATTATACCTGAAGGTGATTAGTTTGAAAGGAACATAGTTAATGTTGGTGAATAAATAAAGATTCTTTAAGAAAAACAAAAATTCCTATTACTTTTTGATCACACCTTATAAAGTATGTGAAGTGATGGTGATACTGAGGAATAAGATGAGAGTAGCAACAGATATAAGTATTAGAGGTTAAGTACTAAAGAAAATGGTAAAGTTCAAGTACCTGGTGAGCATTATACACTGAAGTGCCAAAGAAACTTGTATAGGCCTGCATATTCAAATACAGAGGTAAATAAACAGGCAGAATACGGCACTGGAGTCGGCAACGCCTATATGACAACAATTGTTAGATTGGTTACTGCTGCTACAATGACAGGTTATCAAGATACAAGTGAGTTTGAACGTGGTATTATAGTCACCGCATCTCCAAGGTAGTGATGAAGTGGGGGTTTTGCTTTACAACCGTTTCATGAGTGTAGCGTGAATATTAGGAATCCTGACTTCGCTGTGGTCAGAAAATATCCCGCAAAAACGGGATCAGTGACAACTGAAGAGAATCATTCAACGTGACAGAAGTGCAACCCTTCTGCAAATTGCTGCAGATTTCAGTGCCGGGCCATCAACAACTGTCAGCATGCAACCCATTAAGGCTGTATACATGGACAAGGAAAAAAAAAAAAAATCCTGGATTTTTTCCAGATTTCCCGGTTTAAAATACACTTTCTCCCAGATGAGAATATACTTTTTCCGTGTTAAGTGACAGTATACTTTTCCTCAGGACTGTAAAACTTATCAATCCTTTGAATGGTTATGGTTTTATACACCGGCGTAGAATTTCCCGGCCCTTAAAAAACAAAACTCAATAAAAATAATAAAACATGTTTTGGAAATATCTTTGATGTGCAGCAACATGTACACTCCGTATTTTCGTGATGTAGTCAGTCAATAGCAATATCACTGTTAAGTAGCACTTGGACACAAATAGGGAAAGTTAATCGTTTAAATTAATATACATAGTTTTGCTACAAGAAAAACAAAGCTTTCACATATAATATTGGTCTTGAAGATTAATAAGCTGCAAGAGAAGCTAAGCTTTCACATATAATGTTGATCTTTTTTGTGTGTGTTACACTTTAAGATACATCACACAAATGTGCCAGTAAAATTTTTACTAACGACATAAATGTCTGGCCGCCTGGGGTAGCCGCACGGTCTCAGGCACCTTGTCATGGTCCGCGCGGCTCCTCCCATCAGATGTTCGAGTCCTGCCTCAGGTGTGGATGTGTGTGTTGTCCTTAGCATAAGTTAGTTTAAGCTGGATTAAGTAGTGCGTAATCTTAGGGACCAATGACCTCAGCAGTTTGGTCCCATAAGACCTTACCACAAATTTACAAATTTTCCAATAAATGTCTGATCTTCTGCACTCAAAATTTTTCAAAATGGTCATCCTCAAAGAGTTGATTTTTAAATGACAATCAAATGCTCTGTGATTTTAGAAATTCATTGTACGTTCTCATACATAGTTCATCTTTCGTTAAAGGAAATTTACTTTAAAAGTAACGCTTTACAAACAACCATTCGCAAAATTTTCCCGCGACCTGTTAGAAATAGGTTCATTTCAGCAGTTGTGGAGTTACAATGATGCAGGAAGCCCATATGTTCGTACATGTAAAACATTAAAAGATCTCACATTATGTCAGGAAAGAAACAAGACATCAGAGGATACTCCAAAAGCATCGGAACTTCGTGAACCGTACTAAAATGCATAATTCGGCTTAAAGTGCTTATTCGTGTGTATAGATTCGGATGTAAATTTTCTTTGAGTAGCATTACTGTTTTCTCATGTTTGGTTCTTTAATGTGGCAAAATGCCGTACGTGCTAGAAGGTGAAAACATGCACTTTTGAAATGCAGCGAACGGGTGAAACTAGCCAGTAGTGTGGAATTAAACACTTCTTTTCAAATAAATCGACTGCATCAATGGAAAAAATTAATAAAAGCCAAATTTCTTTAGCAAACCGACATAAATAACTTCATTGTTCTGCAAGGCGATTAATACTTCACTGTCAGAAAAGTGGAAATATAATAAAATCTGAAACTAATAACATATTTTAGCCTACCAAAATTATGTGAATGTATTTTACTTCACTTGATAGCTCATGGCCACAGAAATCCATTTTGTTTTCATTTGACGTGACAGCAATAAATGAAGAGGAAACAGCAAAATCACGAAATGTTAACACAGGGCACATGGAGATTGTCCACCTCCCCCCCACTACAGTTCAGGCTGCTCTGTGCATCAGCCCTGGATCAATGATATTTCCGAACCGCGGCAATACTAGATAGTGGTACCCCCCCCCCCCCCCCCCCCCCCCGCCCCTTTCCACGAGTGTTTGAGGTAGGACACCAAAAATTTAAAAAAAAATCGATTTTTCAAAAATATATTAATTCTGTAGCACACATCTTTCTGAAGAGTCTGATATATGAAACATATAATGTTCCAGGAAATGTTATTTGGTCTTATGGGAGCTAAAGTGCAGTGCCACACCTCTTCATGCAGCATTCTTCTATATCACATGTCACTGTATTTCGCTCTGTGCACGTCAAATGTGTATATTGTAAGAATTGTAAGAATTCTTCAGAAAATTTGCACTCTTTATTGCCTATTAGCTAATAACTTGCTTTTTTGTGTGACATAAAATTAAATATAGGATACATAAAAGCAATAAAGACAAGAGACTAGCAAGACAATACACATTTCTTCAATCCTTAAGTCCTAGCATTTGTCCTCTCTAACCTTACTTCAGCTTCATATGGCATACTTTCCTTTATGGGAAAGAATCTATTACCTCCTCAAAGTTTGTCAAACTTTTGTTACACGAAAAACAAAATGTTGTTGTCTAATACCGAAAAAGCTGTTAATACAAATAGTATCTAAGACTGATCTGGCTTCTTGATCTGATTATGTGTATTTTGTCACCGTCTGTTAGATAAAATGAAATAGATCTGTCTGTTATTGCAGCAACTGTAACACACACCAAATAAACGAGACTGTTTTGGCACAAATGGTCAGTTTTATAACATGAGGAATATAATTCACAAAGTACCAATATCAAATGCCTACTAGGCATACTAAAAGCAAAAAGCATTAGATTTGGATATAGTATTACATTTCATTCATATGCTCCAGCTTCTCAAGCATGAGATCGAAAAGTAGTAGTACGAAATCTTTATATAAATTTGGAATTGTCATATTCTTCCATAATTTGTGTGCTTTCCCCTTTTCTTCTCCTTCCTCTTTCTAACAAGCATTCTTGTCATTACTAATTTTATAACTATTCCTGCCAGTGTCAAAACTTATTCTCCGGTTAACTTCACTAACCCTGCCACAATCAACGGTTTAGTTATTCCGCGTTTATTTTCAGGTTAGGCATTATTACACGTTTGTACAACACTTTTCCGCACTACTCCCAGAATAGAACTTAGGCAGCTGCTACCGGGGACTGTACAACTTGCTGTAACTAGTGTAGCAGTCTGGCCAAAAATTTTCTGTCAAAATTTCATTTTCTTGGATACACCGAGAAGATAGTATGTAATCTTTCGTACCAGTTATTCCTGTTGGTCATTTATTTCCACTCTGGTCATCTGAATCTATGGATTTCGCTGGCAGTTATAACAATGCTGGTCATTCATAAACCCAGTTAAGCACATAAACAAACAGTGATTGGCATTCACCCATTTGGCTTTATTCCGCTCAGTTCATATAGCCCCGTCCCCTTCTGTATGCAAGAAAATTTATTTCTAGATGCAATTGGGATTCCCCTGGCAGAGACATCACGTACACTATGCACTCATTCAAAATTCAGTTATGTTTCATTCAGATATCAACTTAGAATATGTTCAAAAACCAACAGGGATGCGTTTCAAAATCTTATGAGTAATTGATAGACCAACGTGCTCTGGATACTAGGCGCTTTGTAAAACAAGGTTTTTTTGCTCAAGAATATGAATTTGCTGCTCGCTGCTACTGCTTATACAGTAACAGCCACACTTCTGTAGCCAGAAGTGGGAGAAGGTACTACACATGTGCGACTCAACTGCTCAAACGCATTAATGTAAAAAGTTGTGATTCACGCTCATCCTTCCTAATCCTTTGACACATTTTGCTGTTGGCAGATGTTTGTATGAGCATTGTGTTTTGTTATTGTATATGGCGCATTTCCTTTGCAACTTCAAGTTTTAGTTTCTTTTTTTGTCTCATTCATGTTTTATTGTTGCAGTATTATTCTGCAGTGACAGGATACAGTAATATCCTTTATCACAGTATTGTTTCATACCAGTCAAACTTACACAAATTTAACTGAAAACTAAAACTAAACAAAATTCCTGGAATTCTAAAAAATTCGCAGGTTTCTTCCGGTTTTCTCCCGGAAGGAAAAAATCTCAGGTTTTTCCCGGATCTCCCAGTAGTCCCGGGTTGTAAACACCATACCATTCAATGAAACACCACCGATATGGGCTTTCTGAGCTGAAAGCCCACTCATGCACCCTTGATGACCGCACGACACGCCTCGCTGGGGCCCGTCAACACCAGCATTGGACAGGTAATAACTGGAAACATGTTGCCTGGTCAGACTAGTCTCGTTTCAAATTGCATCAAGCGGATGGACGTGTATGGGTATGGAGACAACGTCATGAATCCATGGACCCTGCATGTCAGTAGGGGACTGTTCAACTGTTCAAGCTGGTGGAAGCACTGTAATGGTGTGGAGTGTGTGCGTTCGCAGGCTTTCAGGGGCGAGGGGGGAGGGGGGGAAATGTTACCTTCAACTATGTACCGTCAGACTCAGAGTTGAAATATTAAAAGTTTTTGCTGGTTTCATTGTCTATGGGGTGGGATACGTAGTTGCCACATTACATGCCAAGTACTGCTGAGTCTACAGTATACAATATGAATATACACATGAATCGAATGGTCAGAGGTTCCTATCCTCGGCAATTGCAAATTTTGAATGTAACATAGAAATTTATAGACGAAAGATTGCAATTAAATAAAATCTGCAGGTCCTGTTTTAATGACTTTAAATAATGAATACGGTAGCAGAAGTACTTTTATGAATGCCATTTATTTCTGCAAAACACTTGTTGGTGTTGATGGTCCAGCAATTAAATAAAATATAGTTGAGTAACAGGGAAACAATAGATTCCTGCTTCATGTAATCAGTTGTGAACAGCAACATTGCTTGTGAGATATTCACTTCTACATCTTCTTGCAGAAGCCACGGAAACCTCACAAGTGCACAAATTGGCACTACGAAATATTTCTATCTCCTGCGACCACGCGCTAACTTCTCAACACTCTCCAAGTATTTCCTGTGACCATCCGTTGTGCCTTCCCTTTCCAGCACTCCCCTGTCCCATGCGACCCGATGGTCCTCCCCCACTTCCATCCAGTCTCTCCATTGACTTCCGTAGTCGCCTACCGTAGTAATGAATGCTGTGACTGGCTAGAGCGCTCCTGCCATGTCTCCAAGCCAATGCAAACTCTCAAACATCTTGGAACACATACGAAATACTGTATTTACATTTAAATAACTTGAAATTAAATAAATATTCCTACAGCTGGACCATAAACATGCTTTAACACACATTATTAAATACATAAACAAACCAAATAAACATATATCAAAGGAATAGAAGCAAAAGTAGGCCAGTAGCCTAATGTCTCTGTGTTCTCTAAAACACAGTAAATATTTGACTGAGAAGATTACTAGTTTCCTATTTTTGATCATGTTCATAAAACTTACTGATATCACTGACACATTACCACCTGAATCTAGAAGTGTATCTACCATTTCTTTTCCAACTTTAATTTCAATAATTGGCTTACATTTACCATTTCCTTTCGTTCTAAATATTTCTCCCTTAATAAACCATTTTCTATGTCTCGTCCGTTCTCTTCCAATTCTAGTGTACACACATCCTGTTCTATCCATCCCTCAATCTCATGTTCATCCCAAAATAATTCAATAAATATTTCCTTCACCCCAAGTTCATTCCTTCCCTTTTCTAAACCTCTAGCAATTTTAAACTTCTTCCATTTCCACATATGCGGAACTAATGACCGTACTGTTCTACTGTACCATCGCCAACCAGTCACACTAAAATCACACTACTACTTCATATACCAATTCGTTTGAACTTCATTACACAAACTATCCCCATCCACACTATTTACTTCAGCCCTCTCTAAATTTTCAGTTAGTCTATCCACACATTTCAATGATTCACTACCCACAGCGTGCACAACTTTACTGTTTTTCCCCTCCAAAATATTGACACTTGCAGCTTCAACAAAATTACACATCAATTCACCGTTATAAACACTTTATCTCCCTGATATAATACATCGATGCCTAAGCCATCATCACCATAAATATTCATCTCAGCAACCATATCTGCTGATGCACCATTTAAATCACTGTATAAATTCACATCAGAAACCTTACTGTCCTCCGTCAACAAATTAACTTTACGTGAATCGTACACAACTTTACCCTCCTCTGCTACATCACAGAAATCGCTGCTACTTTGTCGTACAATTTTTGGACTTCCAAACTTGCTACATTCCCCTGTGATTAGACAAAAATCAGCACACACTGCCATTTCTATGCACTTTTCATCCAGATTAACCCCCGATCCTACTTTACATACATTCTCATATTCACACTCTGACAAACGTTTTAGATCCATACATTCATTAATAAGTTTTGCTTCACCTTCATTCGTGACAAGAAACGGGTAGATTCCTTCCTCCAAAGTATCAATACCAGTAGCTTTTACATCATTACATAAATTACCATTACTCTGTTCCTGTAAACAGAAATCATCTACCTCTGCCGAAACATTTTTAATTTCAACTGCTGGTGAGACCAATGCTAAGCCTCTTTTAGTAACATTGCTACTACAACACCTTCCTTACTGCAATTGCTACTGTTTGCTAATCTTCAGAACTCTCCACACAATTTGCTTTCACAAAATTCATCTCCTCTTTAACTTCTTTTTGAACCACTGAATCTTTCGATTCATCACCATTCACACACTTATTCATTACACATCCATAACTTACATCACTCCCCGCAGATTTATTTTCATTACTTTTACTTAAATCTCTCACAAATGTATGCTTCTGCCATTCGTGCCTGCTTTTATTCCTTTTTCCTCTTTAACATACTCCATATTACATATTTGTTGCCTTTCTCTAAACCTATCAACATTCCTACCATTACCATTATCTCCAGTCATTTTCATTGCCTGTTCAGATCGCCATCCCTGGACCTGAGATGTGGCGAACATAAGTTTCCTGACCGGTTGTTACGCGATTGCACTTCACACGAATTTTCCTCATCAAATCTGCATTCTTTACTTGGGTTCCATTCACAGAAGTTATCACTCCCGTTCGTTCTCCGACCATTCTGCTCATTCTAGCTACTATCTCCCTGAGAATTCCTTTGATTTCTCTCAAGATTATTATTGTGGTGATGATTATTTGGATTCCAATTTTGATAACTACCAACCAGTTTGCTCTCAGGTTTGAACTTCAAAGTCCTCTCTAATTTTTCTACAAATTGTAGAAATTTGTCCATGAAATCACATGGACTGTGGGCAAGATCCCACTGCAAATTTTTGGGTAATCACCTTTTTAACATGGTGATTTCAGTTAAAACCCTTTTCAAACTCTTCCTACGATTCGCATGAACTACATTTCACATTTGCCCAAGACTGTGGGTCTCCCTCCAAATGCCGTGTAACGTATTTTATTTTCGCTTCGTCCGACATGCCTTGAACAAAAGCACCCCTACATGCAGCCAAGAAATTTACTACGTGATATCTTCCGTCATCTATGTAACATTTCACAGATACGGTATTTGCCCAAGGGATATTTATAAATGGCATGGCCTGTTGGGAGGCTAAAGAATTTAAATCACTTTTTATCTGTTTTATTTGTTTTTTAACTACATTTTCACTAGTGATACTGGACTCTATTTTATCTTTAATTTTGCCCACTTCTTTCTCACCCTCACCTATACGATTGGCAATGTCACTAATTGCTAAGCTTATATTGCTTTTATGAGCATCTTGCACCTTTATACAGTCACTTACCTTGCCTCCAAGTTCCGTCTGTATCTTATCCATTTTTTCCCCAAGATCTTTTTCCACTGATTTGATTTTAGATTTTACTATTACAACTTCATTTGTAATTTTCCCTATATCCCCTTGGACACATTTTAATTTATCATCAATTGCTTTTTCAAGGTTACCAATAGTTTTTTCAACTTCCACTTTTATAGCGGAGCCTATTTCAGGTCGCATTGTACCTATATCAGGCCGAATTGTATCCGTAACTGTTTGCAATGTGCCCATATCTGTTCGCAATGTACCCATATCTGTTCAAATTGCACTGATGTTATTTGCCATTATATTCGTATTATTTACCAATCCATGGATAATTTGCATTAGCTGAGACATCATATCTCCCCCACATTCATTCCCCTTGCCTGGATTCCCACTAGTTACATGTCCGCACTCTGTTTTTGGACTAATGGGCTCACTTCCATTTTCAGAACTTCACATATTAGGCGACTATTTTATATTCGCGAGATCTATAAATGGAGCTTGAACTTCAGAGTTAAACACTATCTCATTATTTGTGCAGGCACTTATCGGATCTGAGATGGTTCCCTCTGCCATGGTGATGCCATCAGTAGTAGTGGAAGTCGACATTGAAGACTGCCCTGGAGTACTCAAAGACACTTCCATCGTACTGCTGTTGAACTGCATCTGCCACTAGAGAAGTCGCCTGGTGTAGCTGTAGTTGCTGCCGGTTACCGCGTGTTCCAGTCGTCTCCGATACCGCTGTCCGTTAAATGTGCTAACCGCTGCCGTTCCCTGCAATCAACTTATTTAGTCTCTGAGCCCCCACGCAAATTGCCTTTAACGTAATAGATTAGAACCTCTATCGATAGCATGTGTTAGTTGCGAAAATTACTGCGTAATTTTACTATTTCCAGAAACCTACTTGTGGAAAAAAAAAAAACAATCTCACACTGTGTTTGGTGAGAGGTTCACACTACTGAAATCTCTACTGGTTTTGTAAAAGTTTTTACACTTCGCATAGTACACTGAATAACAGAGAGCAAAAGGAATTACCAATTTGCAGGACACAAATCCCGGACGAGAAACCTTCAGTTGTGGGCTTTCAAAAAAAAAATGTGGCCCTCAACTACTTACCCTCAGACTCAGAGTTGAAATATTGAAAGTTTTGGCTGGTTTCATTGTGTAGGGGGTGGGATACGTAGTTGCCACATTACATGCCAAGTAATGTTGAGTCTGCAGTATACAATATGAATATACACATGAATCGAATGGTCGAATGTTCCTATCGCTCAGCAATTGCGAATTTTGAAAGTAACATAGAAATTAATAAATGAAAGATTTCAATTAAATAAAATTTGCGGGTCCTATTTTAATGACTTTAAATGATGAGTATCATAGTGGAAATACTTTTAAGAATGCCGTTTATGTCTGCACAACACTTATTGGTGTTGATGGCCAGAAATTTTAAATAAAATATAAGTTGAGTAACAGGGAAACAATAGAGTCCTACTTCACATAATTAGCTGTGAACAACAACATTGCTCGTGAGATATTCACTTCTAAATGCATACTACATCATCTTGCAGAAGCCACGGAAATCTCACAAGTGCACAAATGGCACTACGAAATATTTCTATCTCCTGCGACCACGCGCAAACTTCTCGACACTCTCCAAGTATTTCCTGTGACCATCCATTGCGCCTTCTCTTCCAGCACTCCCCTGTCCCATGCGACCCGATGCTCCTCCCCCACTTCCGTCCAGTCTCTCTATTGACTTCAGTAGTCACCCACTGTAGTAACGAACGCTATGAGTGGCTAGAGCGCTCCCGCCATGCCTCCAAGCCAACGCACACTCTCAGACATCTTGAAACACATACAAAATACTGTATTTACATTTAAATAACTTGAAATTAAATAAATATTCCTACAGCTGGACCATAAACATGCTTTAACACACATTATTAATTACATAAACACATCAAATCAAATAAACATAAGCAAAAGTAGGCCAGTAGCCTAATGTCTCTGTGCTTTCTAAAACACAGTAAATATTTGACCAATTTCTTCATGAATAGTATATATCGGATATAAACAAAAGACATAGAGGAATAAATATATTTGTAAGCATGCTGCTACCATTTTTTCGTGTAATTGTGGAGTACTTGTGGTCAGATGCGATCAATAGTAATTGGCCACTTTTACCTCCAATAACTCATGTACTATTCAAGTTACATGCCTGTAATTCATACCAATTTAGATTTACACTAATAGCTAACTAAAGACACATTGATCGACAAAATCGGATGAACCGTTTAGATTTTGAAAATTCATTGCTGGGTGTTACTTGTATAATTTACAGTCAGATACTAAACTTTAAACTAATAAAGATATTGAAAATCTAATTACACCATCAGAATCACCATACAAATAAGAGTAATATACATGTTTCTTTTTAAGGTATCATGACTCCTTTGGTTATTATTAATTTCTATGTGAACTGTGAGATGTTTGCCATTATGGTTTCACAAAGTCAGCCCGGCATACAAATCTCCTTCATCGACACAAAATGCAGTCCTCGATCCAGCTTCAATATGGAATTCCCAGCCACGCGATCAGCCTGGACCATGCGCTGGGGCTACTGCTCTCGGTCCGGCTAACATTCAGCATCACACGGTTGCTGACAAGCCCTGGCTTGCCGAGCAACCCATGCGGCCATGCCAACTCCAAACTTAGAATATTTTCAGGGCGCCACAACTCACCCGTTACCTCACAAGTTGGAGTGATATTGGACCCCTGATACATCTAGATACGACTCTGACAGTTGACACATATGTTAGCATCCTGTCCTGTCTGATCACCTACACTCATTCATGTCCATTGTGCATTCCAATGGACTTGAGCAATTCCAGCAGGACAATGCGACAACCAACATGTCCAGAATTGCTACAGTGTTGCTCCAGGAACATCTTCTGAGTTTAAGCACTTCTCCTGGCCACCAAACTCCCCAGACATGAACATTATTTAGCACAGCTGGGATGCCTTGCAACATGCCTAATGCCACTTCTCGATGAGATGAAAAACAATGTACCAGAACTGAAGATCTTCTCTGCTCAGTTAGAGGCAAAAGATGGCCAGCCCTGCAAGACTATGCAACATGGCTTGAAAAGTTGGAGACTATTTTTTATGTGAAAGGCTGTATTGAAGTGTTTGGACTCTGTGAAGAGCTAGTGAGGTCTCTCCAGAATAAAATTTTAATGCAGCCAGAGTGACATGTTCAGTAGACTTCCATAGATGTTCTAAAAGAGCTCTTGTGAATCTTAGGACAGCAGAAGCATTTGATATCCTGTTAGAGGAAGCCAAAAATTACTCTAAGAATCTAAATCTCAGACCCAAAGTTGGCCAAGAAAACTACAAGCGAGATTGAAACACACTGAAACATAAAGATTTAAGAAATGTGTTTGAAATTTATGATCTCTTTGTCAATGAGAGTGACTGGAGGAGGAAGAGGATCTAAAGTGATTATCCTACCTTGAAGAGACAATTGTTGTATCCTACTTAACAAATTATATTAATTTATAGTAATGTAAAAGTAATATTGTAATTTGTTATTTACTATTATCTTTATTTTACTGACTTCAAGAACTCTCAGATTCCTTACTGTAATCATCCATTTGTGATGATAACGCAAGGTCTTTCGGGTGTCTTCATATAATAAATGTGTGGCGACAGGCTTACACTCAATTCTGGCGAAAACAATGCTGCTTAAATTACAGAAATTGTGTTTCAATGAGATTAGTACTTGTTATTTATTACATTCATTTTACTTCCTGATTTTCAGCTGATGCATGTTTCAAGGCAGCATTAAGTCTGATCCCTGAGTTACCAACCACAATGGAAGTGGATGGAAAGCTGAAGAGTTCAGAAGCATATCTTGTTTCCTATTTATGCCACTTTCTGTCAACATTATTGGTAGTGCCAGTAAGTACCAGTTGCTTTTATAGATACACCTACATCAGAATTCTCAAGTCAGACATTGTACATCATAATTTTATATTGATGCAGATAAAAATATAACATATGAACTGATTAAAGTTGTTTGGTTAGAATTATCCATGGGAAAAGTGCATTATTAGTTTAAGAAAAAGGAAGTTGTTTTTGTATCCAGTGTGGTGAAACACATTATTGATAATGAATAAAAAAAATTGATTTTTCTCAGCATAGAAACTAAATGTGTAGTAATTATGAACTTTCACGTTTGTGTGTACTTTCCTCTGAAAGCAAACTGATTTTAGAAACATATTGTAAATCATTGTTAAAATACTGCAAATGAAGTAACTCAGGTTGTTGTTGTGGTGGTGGTCATCCTCGTCGTCATCATCGTCATTGTTATCGTCATCAGTCTCACCAGTCCAAAGACTGGTATGATGCACCTCTTCACACTAGATCATGCTCTTGATCTCTGCATAACAATGGAAATTTACATCCTCCTGAACCTCATTACTGTAATCAAGCCTCAATCTCCCCGCCACAGTTGGTATCATGATACTTCCCTCCATTAGCAAATAGATACTTCAGGATGTGTCTTGTCAATGTATCCTTTCTTTTTGTCATATTGTGCCATTTATTTTTTTCTCCCCAATTCATTTCACTGCCTCTTCAAGAGCTGTATAATCTTTAGCATTTTTCTGTAGCACAACATTTCAAAAGATTCTGTTCTCTTCATGTTTGTACTACTTATCATCTATGTTTCATTTATTTATAAGACTAAACCCCAAACAAACAGGTACAGAACAACTTTTCAAACACTAAAATTTATATTTGACATTTCTCTTAGTAAGCAAACCTTTTCTGGCTATTGCTAGAGTGCATTTTGTTTCCTGTTTCCTTATACCAGGGTCAGTTACTTCGCTGCCCAAATAACAAAACCTGTCTATTACATTCAGCATCTCATTTCCTGATGTAATTCTGTCAGCATCACATGATGCAATTTGACTACACTACATTGAAGTTATTATGTTATGCAGCAATTCACCTTACACTGAAGAGCCAAAGAAACTGGTGCATCTGCCTAATATAGTGTAGAGTTGCTGCGAGCATGCAGAAGTGCCACAAAACAATTTGGCAGGACTTGACTTATGTCTGAATTGACACCATGGAGGGAATTGACACCATGAATCATGCAGCACTGTCCATAAATACGTAAGAGTACAAGGGGGTGGAGATATCTCTGAACAGCTCATTGCAAGGCATCCCAGATATGCTCAATAATGTTCATGTCTTGGGAGTTTGGTCGCCAGCGAAAGTGTTTAAACTCAGTAGAGTGTTCCTGGAGCCATTCTGTAGCAATTCTGCATGTGTGGGGTTTTGCATTCTCCTGCTGGAATTGCCTAAGTCTGTCGGAATGCACAATGGACATGAATGGACGCAGTTGATCAGACAGGATACTTGGAGCCTCCACCAGCTTGAACAGTCCCCTGCTGACATGCAGTGTCCATGGGCTCATGAGGCTGTCTCCATACCTGCACTTTCCATCCGCTGGATACAATTTGAAACGAGACTCGTCCAACCAGGCAACATGTTTCCAGTAATTAACAGTCCAATGTTGGTGTGGATTGGACCAGGTGAGGAGTAAAGCTTTGTGTCATGCGGTCACCCAGGGTACACGAGCGGGCCTTCGGCTCCGAAAGCACACATCAATGATGTTTCATTGAATGGTTCAAACACTTGCACTTGTTGATGTCTCGTCACTGAAATCTGCACATTTTTGCGGAATGGTTGCACTTCTGTCACGTTTAACAAGTCTCTTCAGTCATCATTGGTCCTGTTCTTGCAGGATGTTATTCCGGGCACAGTGATGTCGGAGATTTGAAGTTTTACTGTATTCCTGAAATTCATGGTACACTCATAAAATGGTTGTATGGGAAAAACTGTAATTTCATCACTGCCATTGTAGCAGCAGTAACTGATCTAACAACTGCGCCAGACACTTGCAGTATTCTGCCTGTTTACGTATATCTGTTTTTGAATATGCATGCCTATAGCAGTTTCTTTGGCACTTCAGTGTATAACATCTTTTCAAGAAACTGTCCATACCATTCAGCTTGTTTTTATTTAAGCCCTTTACCATCTTTGATAGAATTATAATGGCATCAGCAAACCTAACAGTATTGACAATACACCAATTTGGAGTACAGAGCTGGATATGCACTCTGACAGTCAGAATTCAGTATGCTTTCACACGCAGCATTCAGAGCCTCCAGACGTCATAACTGGGAACCAGTGTTCATGGATATGGTGTTGGGAAACACACTACCATGTGGTTTGTAGGAGCATCCATAAAGTGTCAACAGTTGTTGCAAGAGCTCCAGAACAACAAGTTGCTGAACGACCATATCCCAGATGTATTTGATGGATGACTTGTCAGACATGTGTGCAGGCCAGGGAGTCAGCTGAACACGTCATTCTTCAAAGAAGGTTTACAAATTCCTCACCTCTTGTGGCTAGGCTTTGTCCTGTTGAAACAGGGCATGTGGAACTGCCTGCAGGAGGAGCAGTGCCTGGGGCTCTAAGACATCTCATGATGGAATGGTTGCTGTTCAGATTCCCCTCAGTATGTAGGAAGTGTGCATTTACAAGGCCACAGAAGTCTGAGGTGGTGTTGATTTCTGGACAGTGGAAGTCAGTGCAATGTCATGTGTGCCGCCAGCACAGTCCTAAGCAGAATGTGTCAAGCCATCGATGCAGGTATGTCCACACCCACTGCAGCACTCCACAAAGTCGAGTCAATACCGTGGATGAGGCTTTTTTGTCAGTTATGACGACACAGACTGCACCAACTGAGCTTGGCTTGGCCAAACGCTGTTGGGATACACAAAAGGGAGCACTGCTGGGCCTATGTACATGCCTCCTCACTGAAGTCTTAATCGCTTATTATAATTCCACTGTCTTCTGATTTTGGAGTGATTTAGACCATTATTTCTTGGTGGTGCAATTTTCACAAACAGTAGTGTATTTCTTCTCCTCAGAGGTTAACCATTTTTCCAAATATCTCCTTGGTTTTCTTTACTGCTTGTTGTGTGTATAGATTGCATAACATGCAGACTAGGCATCAACCCTGTCTTACATCCTTCTCAGCTAATGCCTCAGGCAATTTTTGTACTCAGGTATTTTTCATTAATTCTACACTAGACATATTTATATTTATAGGAAGGTAGGAAATGTGTGATATTATTGTTAAAACCTATATATGACACAGAATGCTTTGTACCCTTAAAAAATAAATTATTTGTTTTTAGTAACAAAAAGGAGGAAGAGAGAAAATGTAATGCAACCAAAATAAAGGTATACTTCAAGCATAAAATTTGTCAGCAGATGCAAGACCAGTTAAACACTTTGTGAATCAAGTTTTTATGTAATTTTTGTAAACAGATGACACACGTTGAGAAGAAGCTGAAAAACTTTATAGCAGGCTGGTAATAGTCACCTGCAATGAATACATTTGACTTACAAAGTAGCTACCAGCTGACGCTGTTTTTTGTGCCCCAAAACATAGTGAGCAGCAGACTTGGCTTGACCAAGAAGTCTCGATAAGCAAGGGTGCATGAAGAGCCACAATGCCTATCATCACACAGAAACATAAATATACAACATATTTATGGAGAGATTGCTAGGAAAAGACCAACTTATTTTCACTATCTACACTGAGCAACAGCATTATCTCACTACCTCAAAATACATATTTTTATTTTTGTAGAATGTGTTGTAAATTGTCACTAAACCAAAAATAAGACATGTCATCACAAATTAGTTGCAAGTATTTATCAAAATACCCATCAAATATATTTCCAGATTTATTAGCAATTTGATAGTTGCAAACTCTCTTTCTCTGTTTAATCAGTACAAAACTGTTTGATTGTTGTTGTAAAGTCATACAATTCAGTGACTGTAAAATGTAAACTTTCATGGCTGAAATTGTCACAATTAATAAAATATCCTGTAAACAGACGGATAGTGTCACTGTGGGAAGCCCCTTAAGCCCAGTTATAGCGAACTTCTTTGTGGAAAAATTCAAGGAGCAGCCAATGAAAACTGCAAATAAGAAACCGAATATTTGGTTCCGTTACTTGGTTGACACGATAGTTTTGTGGCAGCATGGCAGGGAGGAACTGGATTGTTCTCAAGATTCAGTTTACCAGGGAGGAGGAGGCAGGCAGAAGATTAAATTGTCTTTATGTGCTAGATTTCAAGAAAGAAGATGGTATCTTGGTCCAAATAATTTACCAAAACGGCATGCACGCAGACCGTTACCTACACTGAGATTCTAACTACCACCCATGACAAAAGGAAGGCATCATAAAAATATCAGCGGATAGAGCAAGAAAAATCTATGAACCAGAGCTGCATGATGCAGAATTAAAATACCTCACCAATGCATTGCCCAAGAATGTTTATTCGTTCACTGAGGTGAAAAGAGTATTAAGAGAAATCATTGCGATGCTCAAGCGCCAGTGAAATCAAAAGCTTTCCTGCCATTCATTAAGGAAGTGACTGACTGCATAGGAAGAATCTTAAAAAAGCGTGACATTGTGGTAATTTACACACCCACTCGGAAGAATCAGGATTACCTAAAATCGGCCAAGGATGCTCGCCAAGTGGTGGAAAAATCTGGAATTTGTAGGATTCCGGGTAGTTTTCAGGAGGTGTACATGGGTACTACAAAAAGAACTGTCACAAATGACTCAAAGAGCACAAGGGCAATTGCAGAAGAGGGGAGACTGACAGGTCAGCTGTTGCGGAACATGCTTTACAGCCGTGAGACCACCACATTCATTCTGATAGAATTCAAATACTGGCAGCCACAAACGGATACCACAGAAGGCTATTCAGAGTGGCCATAGACATTGTGAAACACCCCAGGAATTTCAATAGGCAGGAGGAGGGCGTGAAATTGAATTAAATTTGGATTCTAGTGCTGAAGATGATTTGTACCAGTCTTCCACCATGGAATGGTGACAATCGACAACAGCCAATTTCGCTTGCTTATCAAAACATGTGACATCATGCGAGTGTGTGGTAGCTCATGGAAGTGGAATTTTGTTGTAGTCATAGCGAGCCAGGGTGAACTGGACATTCAACAAAGCTGTGGTCCCCCTTGAAAATGTCCTCCGCAGATGGGGACGAACTGTCGGTTTTTAAAGTGAAATCTCTTTGACCACAGCGTAATAGCCTGGAATATTTTATTAATTGTGAATTGAATGACTTTTGAGTGCTGTTTGGCAAATTCAATAGCCATTAGTCCATGCATAATTATAAAACAGTTTAAAAATTTCATAGCAATACATTGAGCTCCAATACTAAAAGAGAATCATGACAATGAAGTCTAGTTTTATTGTGTTACTGTGTGGGTGAAATGATATCTTTTAATTTCTGAAATTAGCCAAACTGTGCTCTAATTTCTTCAGTGATGCACTTCATACACTTCACAATGGACTGAAACAAAAGTGAATTTGATATAATGAGAATAGTTCTGCACGAATTCTTTTTCCCCCCTATTTTAACTTTACAGTATATGCTGTGCATCAGAGTGAGTGTTCCGACATACCCCAAACTTTGAGTCTGACCATTTTGCAGTCCTTGAGTGCGTCAGTTGGTAGAGTGTTGCCCACAAAAGTCAAAGGTCTGAGTCCAAATCATAGTGGGTTTACCATTTCAACTCTGCAAGGAAGTTTCATTTCTTCAGTTGTAGTTTCAGTTTGAGGGTCATCTAAAATATCTGAATATTGATACTGAGCTCTAAAACTATACAGCTAATAGACACTTTTACAAACGAATGAAAAGTATATAATTTATGGTTATAAATATCAATTTTTATGTTTCAAGATCAACCAGTCCTTTCCTTCAACTTTGCTGCGGATTGCAATCCATGGCAGAAATTAAATAGCACTTTTCCATGATTTTTGTGCAGGATAATCCAGAGCAAGGGGTTCTTTATTTGGCGAGAGGTCTGATGAATGTTCTACAGCATTATACATGGGAAGCTAACAGCAGTGCACGGTGTACTGTCTACCTGCATGTACTGGACATGCTGTCAGCTGCAGCACAAGAATGTTACCCATATCACATTGAAAAAGGTGACTATTTTTTTTAACTGTTATGATTCTGTCACTGTTACACTTTTCATGTTAACCGTGACATTTATAGTTATCACCATTTAACATAATTTATTTAAAATGGATTGAGCTCAGTTGTCAACAGAAATTACAAGATAAATCTGTTTCTCGCACAGTCCAAGAGCAAAATTACAGCAAGAGACAGAACTACTTTTCTCCACACTTCCTCAGTGAAATTGATGATTTTAAAATTTCTGGGTTTGCAGCTGAGTTAATGCTTTCATTTTTCTTTCCACAATATTTTGATAATGTGTCCAAATAGCAGGCAACAACTCTAGGCTCAATACCTACTGGACATAACAGGGGAAAGTTCTCAAACCATTGTGGAAAGAAAAATGGCTACATTGATTTGGTTACAAAAATCCAGAAGGTGACAGTCTTGGTGAAAATCTGCATGATTGAAAATAATGGCTGTGAAAGTATCTGCTGTAAGATGACTGTCTATTTGACAGCACTATGCAAAAACAAACAGTATGTGTTGAGTAGTAGGAACAAATGTCACTCATCATAAATGAAGAGAAAAAAATAGAAATTCTGAAGGAGCCAAATGTCATTCTGTTATTCATGACCAAGGGAAAGAATTCTGTTAATATCATGGTGCCATCAAAATAAGTAACAAAGGGGAAGAAAACATAGGTTCAAAGTTAAAGTTAATATGAACATCATACATTCAGGAAACTATTAAAAATGTTACAAATTCTTTGATGAAAAATGTAAATCTAGGACAAATCCAAAATAAAAAAGAAAAGCAGTATCTTTTATAGTAGTTCTAAGTTTTAGATGGAATACAAATAGTGATTGAGAGACAAACCAATACATATTTTTCAGGCAAAGTAGTGGCACATAAGCATGTGAAAAATAATGGTTATGACATGCATAGGCTTTCAGGCATTTATTATTTTTCAGATCTTGAGATTCATACAAAAATACACATGTACATAAATCTACATGTTAAGATTTTCCTGCTTTTCATGTGAACTATAACAAAACAAATGAGGCACAAAAATGTAATCCTTGCATGGTATTAAAAGCAGTGGATGAAAGGAGATATGTAACATTGAAAGGTCTGATAAAAACAGACAAATTATGCTCAGAGGTAACCAGAGGATTATGTGGCAGGCAGTAAATGATATGCATCCTTATTCCCAGATGACAAGAGAACAAACAGACTCTTCAGTGAACTATCCTGTTTCTATCATCACCGTTGTTAAATGAATTCACAGTACACCTACATACATACTCCACAATTCACCGTAGGATGTGTGGCGTAGGGTAACTCGTACCACAACTAGCATCTTCTCTCCCTGTTCCACTTCCAAACAGAACGAGGGCAAAATGACTGCCTATATGCCTCTGTACGAGCCCTAATCTCTCTTGTCTTATCTTTGTGGTCTTTCTGCGAAATATAAGTTGGCGGCTGTGTAGTTTTACTGCAGTCAGCCTCAAATGCTGGTTCTCTAAATTTCCTCAGTAGCGATCCATGAAAAGAACGCCTCCTTTCCTCCAGAGACTCCCACCCGAGTTCCTGAAGCATTTCCGTAACACTCGCGTGATGATCAAACCTACCAGTAACAAATCTAGCAGCCCGCCTCTGATGTCCTCCCTCATTCCGACCTCAGTATTCAAGAATAGGTCGTACTAGTGTTCTATAAGCAGTCTCCTTCATAGATGAACCACATCTTCCCAAAATTCTACCAATGAACCGAAGACAACTATCCGCCTTCCCCACAACTGCCATTACCCCAAATATTTAATCGACGTGACTGCGTCAAGCGCTACACTACTAATGGAGTATTCAAACATTACAGGGTTCTTTTTCCTATTCATCTGCATTAATTTATATTTATATATATTTAGAGTTAGCTGCCATTCTTTACACCAATCACAAATCCTGTCCAAGTCATTTTGTATCCTACAGTCACGCAACGAAGACACCTTCCCGTACACCACAGCATCATCAGCAAACAGTCGCACATTGCTATCCACCCTATCCAAAAGATCATTTATGTAGATAGAAAACAACAGCAGACCTACCACACTTCCCTGGGGCACTCCAGATGATACCCTCACCTCCAGTGAACACTCACCATCGAGGACAACGTACTGGG